>NC_057794.1:4186159-4210857 GCF_018294505.1 Triticum aestivum | reverse complement strand
CGGGGGGCCGGGCGCGCCTGTCTGTGCAGGGACGGGGGGCTGGGCGCCTGTCTGGGGCGGAGCGGTGGGGGGGAGGGGGGAGATGCAGGGGCGGTGGGGGGGAGCTATGCAGGGACGAGCGGCGCCGGGAGGAGATGCAGGGGAGATGCATAGCTCTTTGGAAGGAGAAGAAAATAATTTTTGCTTGTCAATTTGATGCCAGATTGTGGTCTAAAATAGCTGTGCATTGGTTGCTTGCAGATGGATACTGACCAAAGCTTCTTGGACACCCTTGATTTTGGTTACACGCAAACACAACTAGAAAGTCCAATTGGAGAGCAGGCAACTCCATCAACTCAGCATCGTTCTGCAATAACAGAGAAAGGAAAATCCAACAAAGGCAAAAATTGGTCTAGTGATGAGGACAAGGTTCTCATAGCAGCATGGGCAAATACAAGTTTGGATATTGTTGGGACAGATCAAAACCGGGATGCTTATTGGGATAGAATTTCAGAGTACTACAACACACACAAGGAATCATCATGGCCGGAGCGTAATGCTAATGCAATCAATTGCCGTTACACAATGATTAACAGAGAGACCTCTAAATTTTGTGGTTGCCTTCAGCAGATTTTAAATAGGCAAGAAAGTGGAAGGACTATACAAGAAAAGGTATGCGCCTTTCTTGTAATTCTATATGTGATGTGCAATATTCTATATGTGTTGTGCTTATTTTAACAACGTATTTATATGTGCAGACAAACGATGCACACATTTTGTTCAAGGAAATGGATCTTAAAAAAAAAGAAGCCTTTCACACTGATGCATTGCTATGTAGAGTTTTCGAAGTATCCAAAGTGGCAGACAAGAGAAGTTGAAACTTCTCTTAAGAAACAAAAGAAGACCATTGATGCAAGTCCGGGCACAGCCACCAATGATCCGGCTGATGCATCCTCGGTACGTACTGATGCTACCTCGATACACACTGATGCTCTTGAACATGAGAAAAGACCTGATGGTGTGAAGAGGGACAAGAGAGGTAAAGCTGATGACAGTGCTTGCAAGCTGTCATTAGAAACTGTGTGGGCAGCAAAGCTAGAGAAGGATGAGATCAAAGAGGCGGCAAGAAATGCTCGCTATGCACAACAATTGGAATTGCGAAAAGAGGAGATTGCACTCAAAAAGAATGAGGATGCACGAAACGAGAGGGAGGATGCACGGAGACAGTTTGAATTAGATGAGAGGATCATGCTCATCGACACAAGTGGTATGACTGATGTTCAAAAGCAGTTCTACCAAGCTAAGCAGAAGGAGATCCTTGCTCGCGGCCTAGGGTAATGTGAGCTATATGTTGTAGTTGTAAGAACTATTTACTGCTTTCTGCTAGTTGAGGACATGGATTACATCACTCATTGCATAAATATTTTTATTGATAGCTGCATTACAAAGACATGGATTACTCGTTTCCAAACTTTTGCCACACATGGTTAATTAGATCAAGTTTAAGCTGATCATGTTCATCGAAATTTCTAATCCGATGAATCATCTGAATAAAAGAGCTCAGTTCTTCCGCATGAGTACGAGAGACTGTGACTCTTTCTCCCATTGCCTCAAAAGTACAGCTTCGCCGATCAGTTTGTCGCTCCTCTTCAACTATCATATTGTGCATTATGACACAAGCTTTCATGACATCAGTGATTTCTTTACGTTTCCATCCTTTAGCAGGTCCACGAACAATGGCAAAACGGGATTGCAGAACTCCAAAGGCTCGTTCCACATCTTTCCTAGCCCCCTCTTGCTTCTTGGCAAAAGTTTTATGCTTTCTGCTAGTTGGAGCTGGTATGCTCTTCACAAATGTTGCCCACCGTGGATAGATACCATCTGCAAGGTAATACCCCATTGTGTACTGATGGCCATTGATGCTATAATTCACTGGAGGAATTTGGCCTTCGGCTAGCTTTGTAAAAACAGGAGAACGTTGAAGAACATTTATATCATTCAGAGACCCTGGTAAACCAAAATAAGCATGCCAAATCCAAAGATCTTGTGAAGCAACTGCTTCCAAGATCATAGTGGGCTCGCTCACATGGCCTTTAAACATGCCATGCCATTTTTTGGGGCAATTTTTCCACCCCTAGTGCATGCAATCTATGCTCCCTAACATACCGGGAAATCCTCTTTCCTCCCCTATTGCAAGTAACCTAGCAGTGTCTTCTTCATTTGGAGATCTCAGGTATTTTTCCCCAAAAACTTCACAAATTTTGATCACAAATTTCTTGCAAGACTCTAAATTAGTAGACTCAGCGGACCGGATGTACTCATCAACATAATCAGCTGCTACTCCATATGTTAGTATCCGCATCGCCGCGGTCATCTTTTGCAAAGGATGTAACCCAAGAGCTCCAGAAGCACTTCTTTTTTGCGTAAAATAATCATCATAGTCATGCTCAAGTATACCATCAGCTATGCGGTTGAACAAAGTACGCGACATCCTAAATCTGTGCATAAAAATTAAATGAGACAGGGAAATGAAAAAAGGACCAAAGCAGAGAAGTGTACTAATTACGAACCTTTGTCGAAACAAATGTTTGGGAAAGCGAGAAACTTCTTTGAAGTAGTCGTCCCACAGAAGAAGAAATCCGGCATCTCTTCCTCGATCAATTGACTGACGTCCATACTTGGAACCGCCATGGCGTCGAGCGTTCTTCCTCTCTTCCTCCTCGCGCTCGGCGAATGTTGCAAGTATGAGTTCATCGTCGCCAGATGAAGATGACGAAGAACTCATGTCCCAAGTGGATGTGTTCATTGTGTTGCGTGAGAAACGATAGAAAAATCTAGGTGAAGAGAGAAGTGTGCTGGAAGAGGTGGTAGGAGTGATTTATATAGATCGGAAATATGGCCGTTGGAAATATAGCCGTTTGAAAATATAGCCGTTGGAATATACACGTCCTAATTTACACGTTCCACTGAAAAACTGAAAGGTGTATAATTTAGCAAGGTGTATATGGACGTGTATATGGAGATATACACATTCAAATTTACACGTTCCACTAGAGATGCTCTTACTACTTAGTGTGACGTGCTGGATGCATTTTGCAGTGTGGCACAAGGCACGAATTACTCACTCTTCCGTTTCTAAAGATGGGAGTTACCTTCTTTTGATTGCCATATATATGTACAAACTGACACGATACGTTGCCATATCCTCCGGATGCAACTGCAGCAACATTGACGTCTGGTGATAGAAAATAGAGTGCTCATCTCCCTGGTCATCACCCACATTTCATTTGTTTATTTCCTCGGGGTCAGAGAGACAAAGATGGTGACGAAGATTGGAGATGGATAGATATAGCTCACGGCTAGATATGGACTATTGGTACACTTTAAGCGAAACTTGCTCGGCAGGGGGATTTCGACCTACTACTTTCGGTGGGCGCTACTTATTCTATTCTGACCCCACCTTAGGGGGGAAATGCCCTCCAGCTTTTCTTGTTTCGACGGTTACTCTCTATAAAAAACTTTGGATTTTTTTGACAACTAGATATTTGTTTTTATCTAACGCTACCGAGGTACATTAAAAACTTCTTACAAATTCGAAGGATTTCTGTATGTGCACGCACTTTCATGGCATTACAATTTATTCGAAAGAAAATGTTGAACAACTCATGCCACCTCCAACTTAGCATAGCTTTGTAAATTCCAAATTAATGTTTTTTATGCAACAACATATTTCATAAACAAGAGAATAAAACAAAACAATATTGTATGACTAATCTCTATCCGCCTCTCCATGTCACCACGGTTGAGGAGGCTTTTGGGGCATGCTAATTTTGATGGATGCAAAAAAGTTACCACGTTTGGGCATGCAGAAACACATCAGATGAAAAGAGGAAAAACAAGGCAAAGACATTTTCTAACGAATATCCTTCTGATTAATTTTAAAACAAGTGCAAATTAGAAGTGGAAACCACTGCAATGTTGGGTCCATTAGATGAAATGTATATGTTATCCTCACATATAATTTCCATCCTTTGCTTAGCTGCATAAGAATTAGTTGGCGAAAGCAATACGATTTTTTAACAAGACGGTAACATAGTAATGATGTGGTAAACTATGATAATTCGTCAAAGGACCAAGCCTAAGGTTTTTCCCAATGTAGTATTATTTTGGAGTAAGTAAGAACCACTCACATCAGAAAGAACTCCCTGGAACAAGGAATCATCAGCGTCATCACTGTTGGAAATATGAGCAAATTACTATGAGATTTAATCCGAATAAACAGAATATAAATCATGACCACAACAGCAGAGATTAAACTAATCATGCGAACTAGCATAGCAGATGAACATATCACATCTAGGGCACATACTAGAAACATGAATTCTACCATGATCTCGAACAGGAAGGATAGAATCACATACGGTGCAGCGGGTGCAGCACCGCCGGCGTTGATGTTGTCGCCCATGTCGTCGAGGATGAGGTTGCCGAGGTCGGGGAAGAAGTCGTCATTCGCGAAGTCGTCGCTGCCAGCAGTCGCGCGAGTGCGCTCCCCAAAAACCTGATCGCCCCTCTCCCGTACAGGATTACGAGAGGCGGGGTTCCGGAGGCCTGCTGTCCCTTCTCGCGGTGCACGCCGGAAGGAGGGATGGAGAAGACTAGCTTGGCGGTGCAATGATCTGGAACGGTGATGAGAAACCATCCGAAGCGGCGGCTAGGGTAGACGTCTGCCTGACTATATATATTGCGGGCCGGGTAGGTCGTGGGAGTAAACCCCACGTCCGAGTCGTCACGATCCAAAAGAATAGGAAACGGTCCAGTAATTAACGCATCCGTTAATTATTAATTAATGACTCATTAATTTTCCCATGCAGCAAAAATATAGACAATGTGCATAGCTCTGTCCTCGGCTCGGCTCAATCCCGCAACCCGCGGCGCGTCGTGACGAGGCGTGGCGTGGCGTGGCGAGGCGAGCGTGTAGGTCTCCTCTTCTCATGCTCATACAAGTGGTAGAATAGCTCACCTTATAAAGAGGTGCAACTCTCTCTCAACTTCCAATGTGGGACTAAACTTTAGCCTCACTCACTCCACTCACATGTGTGCATGAATGGGCCAACAGAATTTCAGAATTTTAGTTGGGCTTTGGGCCAAAGGCCTACTAGCAAAATTCCAACAATCCCCCACAAAGTCTCATTGGCACATCTCATCATTTAGTTCCAAAACATTGTTTTATATATTGGTGCTTAGTGGAGACTGTGAAGTTGAACTTCCACTTGGAAATTTATGCTACACTAAATCACAACTTGAATAGTGGACTATGCCTTGAACTACAAGTTTTCTGTGAAACTAGTTTCACACAAATTCTTGACCGATACTGGGCTGCCGCAAGGCTTCCCCGTGGGTGGAGCGTATACGTCATACTCCAGGGCCTTTCATGAATTTATTAGAGAACACCCAATTCTCACAGACTGCGACGTTGACAGTCTAATTCATATAGGTGTGTTCCTCAGAAGATGTTCTGCAGGACAACATCTCTGCTTACCCGAATAAGCCACTTGGAACACATTAAGATAATTATCAACCTGCCATGCAGATCAGCAGAGTATTGCATCTTTACGGAGTGGGATAATTAATATAGGGATACTCTCCTCCCAGCTGACCAACAGCTTGTCTCTCACTTCTACTTCACGGGATCTCCGATCACATAGAGTGGGTTACCACTATGGACTGAAGGAAATATGCCTGAGAGGCAATAATAAAGTTATTATTTATTTCCTTATATCATGATAAATGTTTATTATTCATGCTAGAATTGTATTAACCGGAAACATAATACATGTGTGAATACATAGACAAACAAAGTGTCACTAGTATGCCTCTACTTGACTAGCTCGTTAATCAAAGATGGTTATGTTTCCTAACCATAAACAATGAGTTGTTATTTGATTAAACGAGGTCACATCATTAGTTGAATGATCTGATTGACATGACCCATTCCATTAGCTTAGCACCCGATCGTTTAGTATGTTGCTATTGCTTTCTTCATGACTTATACATGTTCCTATAACTATGAGATTATGCAACTCCCGTTTGCCGTAGGAACACTTTGGGTGCTACCAAACGTCACAACGTAACTGGGTGATTATAAAGGAGCATTACAGGTGTCTCCAAAGGGAGATGTTGGGTTGGCGTATTTCGAGATTAGGATTTGTCACTCCGATTGTCGGAGAGGTATCTCTGGGCCCTCTCGGTAATGCACATCACATAAGCCTTGCAAGCATTACAACTAATATGTTAGTTGTGAGATGATGTATTACGGAACGAGTAAAGAGACTTGCCGGTAACGAGATTGAACTAGGTATTGGATACCAACGATCGAATCTCGGGCAAGTAACATACCGATGACAAAGGGAACAACGTATGTTGTTATGCGGTCTGACCGATAAAGATCTTCGTAGAATATATAGGAGCCAATATGGGCATCCAGGTCCCGCTATTGGTTATTGACCGGAGACGTGTCTCGGTCATGTCTACATTGTTCTCGAACCCGTAGGGTCCGCACGCTTAAGGTTACGATGACAGTTATATTATGAGTTTATGCATTTTGATGTACCGAAGGTTGTTCGGAGTCCTGTATGTGATCATGGACATGACGAGGAGTCTCAAAATGGTCGAGACGTAAAGATTGATATATTGGAAGCCTATGTTTGGATATCAGAAGTGTTCCGGGTGAAATCGGGATTTTACCGGAGTACCGGGAGGTTACCGGAACCCCCCAGGAGCTAAATGGGCCTTAGTGGGCTTTAGTGGAAAGGAGAAAGGGCCAGCCCAAGGTGGCCGCACGCCTCCTCCCTCCCCTAGTCCTATTAGGACTAGGAGTGGTGGCCGGCCCCCCTCTCCCTCTTTCCCCCTCGGGGAATCCTAGTCCAACTAGGATTGGGGGGGGGAGTCCTACTCCCGGAAGGAGTAGGACTCCTCCTGCGCCCTCCTCCTGGCCGGCGCCCCCTCCCCCTTGGCTCCTTTATATACTGAGGCAGAGGCACCCCAGAAACACACAAGTTGATCCACGTGATCTATTCCTTAGCCGTGTGCGGTGCCCCCAGCCACCATAGTCCTCGATAATACTGTAGCGGAGTTTAGGCGAAGCCCTGCTGCTGTAGTACATCAAGATCGTCACCACGCCGTCGTGCTGACGGAACTCTTCCCCGACACTTTGCTGGATCGGAGTCCGGGGATCGTCATCGAGCTGAATGTGTGCTCGAACTCGGAGGTGCCGTAGTTTCGGTGCTTGATCGGTTGGATCGTGAAGACGTACGACTACTTCCTCTACGTTGCGTCAACGCTTCCGCAGTCGGTCTGCGTGGGTACGTAGACAACACTCTCCCATCTCGTTGCTATACATCACATGATCTCGCGTGTGCGTAGGAATTTTTTTTAAATTACTATGAAACCCAACAGTGGCATCCGAGCCTAGGTTATTGATGTTGATGTTATATGCACGAGTAGAACACCAGTGAGTTGTGGGCGATATAAGTCATACTGCCTACCAGCATGTCATACTTTGGTTCGGCGGCATTGTTGGGTGAGACGACCCGGACCAACATTACGCGTACGCTTACGCGAGACTGGTTTCCCCGACGTGCTTTGCACACAGGTGGCTTGCGGGCGACTGTCTCTCCAACTTTAGTTGAACCAAGTATGGCTACGCCCGGTCCTTGCGAAGGTTAAAACAGAGTCTATTTGACAAAGTATCGTTGTGGTTTTGATGTGTAGGTGAGATTGGTTCTTGCTTAAGCCCGTAGCAGCCACGTAAAACTTGCAACAACAAAGTAGAGGACGTCTAACTTGTTTTTGTAGGGCATGTTGTGATGTGATATGGTCAAGGCATGATACTGAATTTTATTGTATGAGATGATCATGTTTTGTAACCGAGTTATCGGCAACTGGCAGGAGCCATATGGTTGTCGCTTTATTGTATGCAATGCAATCGCGATGTAATGCTTTACTTTATTACTAAACGGTAGTGATAGTCGTGGAAGCATAAGATTGGCGAGACGACAACGATGCTACGATGGAGATCAAAGTGTCGCGCCGGTGACGATGGTGATCATAACGGTGCTTCGGAGATGGAGATCACAAGCACAAGATGATGATGGCCATATCATATCACTTATATTGATTGCAAGAGATGTTTATCCTTTTATGCATCTTATCTTGCTTTGGTTGACGGTAGCATTATAAGATGATCTCTCACTAAATTATCAAGAAGTGTTCTCCCTGAGTATGCACCGTTGCCAAAGTTCATCGTGCCCAGACACCACGTGATGATCGGGTGTGATAAGCTCTACGTCCATCTACAACGGGTGCAAGCCAGTTTTGCACACGCAGAATACTCAGGTTAAACTTGACGAGCCTAGCATATACAGATATGGCCTCGGAACACGGAGACCGAAAGGTCGAGCGTGAATCATATAGTAGATATGATCAACATAACGATGTTCACCATTGAAAACTACTCCATCTCACGTGATGATCGGTTATGGTTTAGTTGATTTGGATAACGTGATCACTTAGAGGATTAGAGGGATGTCTATCTAAGTGGGAGTTCTTAAGTAATATGATTAATTGAACTTAAATTTATCATGAACTTAGTCCTGGTAGTATTAGCATATCTATGTTGTAGATCAATAGCTCGCGTTGTTGCTTTCATATGTTTATTTTGATATGTTCCTAGAGAAAATTGTGTTGAAAGATGTTAGTAGCAATGATGCGGATTGGATCCGTGATCTGAGGTTTATCCTCATTGCTGCACAGAAGAATTATGTCCTTGATGCACCGCTAGGTGACAGACCTATTGCAGGAGCAGATACAAACGTTATGAACGTTTGGCTAGCTCAATATGATGACTACTTGGTAGTTTAAGTGCACCATGCTTAACGGCTTAGAATCGGGACTTCAAAGACGTTTTGAACGTCATGGACCATATGAGATGTTCCAGGAGTTGAAGTTAATATTTTAAGCAAATACCCGAGTTGAGAGATATGAAGTCTCCAACAAGTTCTATAGCTAAAAGATGGAGGAGAATCGCTCAACTAGTGAGCATGTGCTCAGATTGTCTGGGTACTACAATCGCTTGAATCAAGTGGGAGTTTATCTTCCAGATAAGATAGTGATTGACAGAATTCTCTAGTCACCATCACCAAGTTAGTAGAACTTCGTGATGAACTATAGTATGCAAGGGATGATGAAAACGAATCCCGAGCTTTTCATGATGATGAAATCGATGAAGGTAAAAATCAAGAAAGAGCATCAAATGTTGATGGTTGACAAGATCACTAGTTTCAAGAAAAGGGCAAAGGGAAGAAGGGGAACTTCAAGAAGAACGGCAAGCAAGTTGCTGCTCAAGTGAAGAATCCCAAGTCTAGTCCTAAGCCTGAGACTAAGTGTTTCTACTGCAAAGGGACTGATCACTGGAAGCGGAACTACCCCAAATGATTGGCAGATAAGAAGGATGGCAAAGTAAACATAAGTATATTTGATATACATGTTATTGATGTGTACTTTACTAGTGTTTATAGCAACTCCTCAGTATTTGATACTAGTTCAGTTACTAAGATTAGTAACTCGAAACGGGAGTTGCAGAATAAACAGAGACTAGTTAAGGGTGAAGTGACGATGTGTGTTGGAAATGGTTCCAAGATTGATATGATCATCATCGCACACTCCCTATAATTTCAGGATTAGTGTTGAACCTAAATAAGTGTTATTTGGTGTTTGCGTTGAGCATGAATATGATTTGATCATGTTTATTGTAATACAGTTATTCATTTAAGTAAGAGAACAAATTGTTGTTCTGTTTACATGAATAAAACCTTATATGGTTACACACCCAATGAAAATAGTTCGTTGGATCTCGATCGTAGTGATACACATAATCGTAATATTGAAACCAAAAGATGCAAAGTTAATAATGATAGTGCAACTTATTTGTAGCACTGCCGTTTAGGTCATATTGGTGTAAAGCGCATGAAGAAACTCCATGCTGATGGGATTTTGGAATCACTTGATTATGAATCAGTTGATGCTTGCGAACCATGCCTCATGGGCAAGATGACTAAGACTCTGTTTTTCGGAACAATGGAGCGAGCAACCGATTTGTTAGAAATCATACATACTGATGTATGTGGTCTGATGAATATTGAGGCTCGCGACAAGTATCATTATTTTCTGATCTTCACAGATGATTTGAGCAGATATGAGTATATCTACTTGATGAAACATAAGTCTGAAACATTTGAAAAGTTCAAAGAATTTCAGAGTGAAGTGAAAAATCATCGTAACAAGAAAATAAAGTTTCTACGATCTGATCGTAGAGAAGAGTATTTGAGTTACGAGTTTGGCTTTCAGTTAAAAACAATGTGAAATAGTTTCACTACTCACGCCACCTGGAACACCACAATGTAATGGTGTGTCCGAACGTCATAACCGTACTTTATTAGATATGGTGCGATCTATGATGTCTCTTACCGATCTACCACTATCATTTTGGGGTTATGCATTAGAGACAGCTGCATTCACGTTAAATAGGGCACCATCTAAATCCGTTGAGATGACACCATATGAACTATGGTTTGGCAAGAAACCTAAGCTGTTGTTTCTTAAAGTTTGAGGTTGCAATGCTTATGTGAAAAAGTTTCAACCTGATAAGCTCGAACCCAAATCGGAGAAATGTGTCTTCATAGGATATCCAAAGGAAACTATTGGATACACCTTCTATCACAGATCCAAAGGCAAGACTTTTGTTGCTAAATTCGGAAACTTTCTAGAGAAGGAGTTTCTCTCGAAAGAAGTGAGTGGGAGGAAAGTAGAAAACTTGATAAGGTAATTGTACCTTCTCCCTTATTGGAAAGTAGTTCATCACAGAAATCTGTTCTTGTGACTACTACACCAATTAGTGAGGAAGATAATGATGATCATCATGTAACTTCAGATCAAGTTACTATCGAATCTCGTAGGTAAACCAGAGTAAGATCCACACCAGAGTGATACGGTAATCCTGTTCTGGAAGTCATGTTACTAGACCATGACGAACTTGCGAACTATGAGGAAGCGATGATGAGCCCAGATTCCGCGAAATGGTTTGAGGCCATGAAATCTGAGATATGATCCATGTATGAGAACAAAGTATGGACTTTGATGGATTTGCCCGATGATCGGCAAGCCATAGAAAATAAATGGATTTTCAAGAGGAAGACGGACGCTGATAGTAGTGTTACTATCTACAAAGCTAGAATTGTCGCAAAAAGGTTTTCGACAAGTTCAAGGCGTTGACTATGATGAGATTTTCTCACTCGTATCCATGCTTAAGTCTGTCCGAATCATGTTAGCAATTGCCGCATTTTATGAAATCTGGCAAATGGATAAACAAAACTACATTCCTTAATGGATTTACTAAAGAAGAGTTGTATACGATGCAACTAGAAGGTTTTGTCGATCCTAAAGGTGTTAACTAAATATGCAAGCTCCAACGATCCATCTATGGACTGGTGCAAGAATCTCGGAGTTGGAATATACGCTTTGATAAGTTGATCAAAGCATATAGTTTTATACAGACTTGCGATGAAGCCTGTATTTACAAGAAAGTGAGTGGGAGCACTACAACATTTCTGATAAGTATATGTGTATGACATATTGTTAATCGGAAACAATGTAGAATTATTCTGCAAAGCATAAAGGAGTGTTTGAAAGGAATTTTTCAAAGAAAACCTCGGTGAAGCTGCTTACATATTAAGCATCAAAATCTATAGAGATAGATCAAGACGCTTGATAAGTTTTTTCAATGAGTACATACCTTGACAATATTTTGAAGTAAGTTCAAAAATGGAACAGTCAAAGAAATAGTTCTTGGCTGTGTTACAAGGTATGAAATTGAGTAAGACTCAAAGCCCGACCACGACAGAAGATAGAAAGAGAATGAAAGTCATTCCCTATGCCTCAGACATAGGTTCTATAAAGTATGCCATGTTGTGTGCCAGATCTATTGTATACCCTACACTGTGTTGAGCAAGGGAGTACAATAGTGATCTAAGAGTAGATCACTGGACAACGGTCAAAATTATCCTTAGTGGAATAAGGAAATATTTCTCAATCATGGAGGTGACAAAAAGATTCGTCATAAAAGGTTACGTCGATGCAAGTTTTGACACAGATCTGGATGACTCTAAGTCTCGATCTAGATACATATTGAAAGTGGGAGCAATTAACTAGAGTAGCTCCGTGCAGAGCATTGTAGACATAGAATTCGCAAAATACTTACGGATCTGAATGTGACAGACCCGTTAACTAAAATTATCTCACAAGAAAAACATGATCACACCTTAGTACTCTTTGGGTGTTAATCACATAGCGATGTGAACTAGATTACTGACTCTAGTAAACCCTTTGGGTGTTGATCACATATCGATGTGAACTATGGGTGTTAATCACATGGTGATACGAACTATTGCTGTTAAATCACATAGCGATGTGAACTAGATTATTGACTCTAGTGCAAGAGGGAGACTGAAGGAAATATGCCCTAGAGGCAATAATAAAGTTATTATTTATTTCCTTATATCATGATAAATGTTTATTATTCATGCTAGAATTGTATTAACCGGAAACATAATACATGTGTGAATACGTAGACAAACAAAGTGTCACTAGTATGCCTCTACTTGACTAGCTCGTTAATCAAAGATGGTTATGTTTCCTAACCATAAAAAATGAGTTGTTATTTGATTAAACGAGGTCACATCATTAGTTGAATGATCTGATTGACATGACCCATTCCATTAGCTTAGCACCCAATCGTTTAGTATGTTGCTATTGCTTTCTTCATGACTTATACATGTTCCTATAACTATGAGATTATGCAACTCCCGTTTGCCGGAGGAACACTTTGGGTGCTACCAAACGTCACAACGTAACTGGGTGATTATAAAGGAGCATTACATGTGTCTCCAAAGGTAGATGTTGGGTTGACGTATTTCGAGATTAGGATTTGTCACTGCGATTGTCGGAGAGGTATCTCTGGGCCCTCTCGGTAATGCACATCACATAAGCCTTGCAAGCATTACAACTAATATGTTAGTTGTGAGATGATGTATTACGGAATGAGTAAAGAGACTTGCCGGTAACGAGATTGAACTAGGTATTGGATACCGACGATCGAATCTCGGGCAAGTAACATACCGATGACAAAGGGAACAACGTATGTTGTTATGCGGTCTGACCGATAAAGATCTTCGTAGAATATGTAGGAGCCAATATGGGCATCTAGGTCCCGCTATTGGTTATTGACCGGAGACGTGTCTCGGTCATGTTTACATTGTTCTCGAGCCCGTAGGGTCCGCACGCTTAAGGTTACGATGACAGTTATATTATGAGTTTATGCATTTTGATATACCGAAGGTTGTTCGGAGTCCCGGTTGTGATCACGGACATGATGAGGAATCTCGAAATGGTCAAGATGTAAAGATTGATATATTGGAAGCCTATGTTTGGATATCGGAAGTGTTCTGGGTGAAATCGGGATTTTACCGGAGTACCGGGAGGTTACCGGAACCCCCCGGGAGCTAAATGGGCCTTAGTGGGCTTTAGTGGAAAGTAGAAAGGGGCAGCCCAAGGTGGCCGCACGCCTCCTCCCTCCCCTAGTCCTATTAGGACTAGGAGAGGTGGCCGGCCCCCCTCTCCCTCTTTCCCCCTCGGGGAATCCTAGTCCAACTAGGATTGGGGGGGAGTCCTACTCCCGGAAGGAGTAGGACTCCTCCTGCGCCCTTCTCCTGGCCGGCGCCCCCTTCCCCCTTGGCTCCTTTATATACTGAGGCAGAGGCACCCCAGAAACACACAAGTTGATCCACGTGATCTATTCCTTAGCCGTGTGCGGTGCCCCCAGCCACCATAGTCCTCGATAATACTGTAGCGGAGTTTAGGCGAAGCCCTACTGCTGTAGTACATCAAGATCGTCACCACGCCGTCGTGCTAACGGAACTCTTCCCCGACACTTTGCTGGATTGGAGTCCGGGGATCGTCATCGAGCTGAACGTGTGCTCGAACTCGGAGGTGCCGTAGTTTCGGTGCTTGATCGGTTGGATCGTGAAGACGTACGACTACTTCCTCTACGTTGCGTCAACGCTTCCGCAGTCGGTCTGCGTGGGTACGTAGACAACACTCTCCCATCTCGTTGCTATACATCACATGATCTTGCGTGTGTGTAGGAATTTTTTTGAAATTACTACAAAACCCAACATGGACAACTCATGCGGTGTGTCTCAAACCCATCTCCATCGATGCATTATCTATCACATTACGTGACAGACCCTTTGTGAAGGGATCTGCCAAGTTTTTCGACGTTTGGATATAATCCAACGTAATAACTCCGGAGTTCCTCAATTTTCTGACAGATTTTAGTCTCCTCTTCACATGCCTTGAGGACTTCATGTTGTCCTTAGAACTGTTTATCTTGACGATCACAGTTTGATTATCACAGTTCATCAGGATAGGGGGTATTGGTTTTTCAACCATAGGTAAGTCCATCAAGAGTTCACGAAGCCACTCTGCTTCAACAGTGGCAGTGTCTAATGCTGTGAGTTCTGCTTCCATAGTTGACCTTGTTAAGATGGTCTGCTTGCAAGACTTCCAGGAAACAGCGCCACCACCAAGTGTAAAAACATAACCACTTGTGGCCTTAATCTCATCAGCATCAGATATCCAGTTTGATTCACTATAACCCTCCAGTACCCTTGGATACCCGGTGTAGTGAATCCCATAGCTCGCGGTGCCTTTCAAATAGCGCATAACTCTCTCAAGCGCATGCCAATGATCATCTCCCGGTTTTGACACAAACCGACTCAACTTGCTCACAGCAAAAGAGATGTCAGGCCTCGTGGCACTCGCCAAATACATAAGCGAGCCAATAATCTGAGAATACCTCAGTTGATCTCTAGCAATCTGTTGATTCTTTCGAAGCAACACACTAGCATCATATGGAGTTGGAGAAGGCGTGCAGTCGCTATACCCAAAACGACTCAAGACCTTTTCCACCTAATGAGACTGAAGCAGTGTGATCCCACCATTCTCATCTCTCAACAGCTTGATGTTTAAGATAACATCAGCTACTCCTTGATCCTTCATCTCAAAACAGCGAGATAAGAAATCCTTAACCTCCTTGATTAAATCAAGTTTGGTTCCAAAGATCAATATGTCATCGACATACAGACAAAGAATAACTCCTTCGCCCCCACCATAGCGATAGTACACGCACTTGTCACCATTGTTTACTACAAAGCCGATAGCAGTTAATGTTATTTCGAACTTCTCATGCCACTCCTTAGGAGCTTGTTTAAGGCCATATAAAGACTTTAATAACTTGCACACCTTTCCTTCCTGACCAGGTACTACAAAACCATCTGGCTGATCCATGTAAATTTCCTCCTTCAACTCTCCATTAAGGAAGGCCGTCTTAACGTCCATTTGATGAACGAGAAGACCATGTGAGGCAGCCAGTGATAGTAGCACCCGAATTGTGGTCAGTCTAGCCACGGGTGAGTAAGTATCAAAGAAGTCTTCACCTTCTTTCTGGGTATAACCCTTGGCCACAAGCCGTGCCTTGTACTTTTCAATCATACCATCAGGTCTAAGCTTCTTCTTGAACACCCACTTACATCCTACAGGTTTGCACCCATATGGACGGTCAGTGATCTCCCAGGTACCGTTAGCTAAGATGGAATCCATCTCGCTATGTACCGCTTCCTTCCAGTAGTCAGCATCAGGAGATGCATAGGTTTCTGAAATAGTCCTGGGTGTGTCATCCACGAGGTACACAATGAAATCATCACCAAAAGACTTTGCAGTCCTCTGTCTCTTACTCCTCACAGGAGTTCCATTGTTACCCTCAACAGGATTCTCAACGTGTTCCATCGCAATGGTGGGTTCGGGAATTACAGTGAATTCCTCACTAGATGGAGTAGGTATCTCCTGATTTGATGAACTCGACATATCCTTCATAGGAAATATGTCCTCAAAGAAAGTTGCATCATTCATAATCGTACGAACATGCATGTCGGATACCTCAGATTTTATTATAAAAAATCTATAGCTGATGCTATGAAAAGCATAGCCCAGAAGAACACAATCCACGGTTTTCGGTCCAAGCTTGCGCTTCTTGGGAATTGGTATATTGACTTTCGCCAAACAACCCCAAGTACGTAGGTAAGAGAGTTTCAACCTTTTCCTTTCCCATTCCTCAAATGGAGTCATGGTCTTATGCTTTGTGGGAACTCGGTTTAGGACATGACACGCAGTCATTAGCGCCTCCCCCCATCATTCCTTGGATAGACCCGAAGTGTCTAACATGGTGTTAACCATATCAGTTAGAGTTCGGTTCTTTCTTTCGGCTACCCCATTTGACTGGGGTGAGTAGGGAGGCGTCCTCTCATGGATTATACCACATTCCGCACAAAACAGATCAAATTCATTGGAAAAATACTCTCCACCACGATCGGACCTAAGCCGTTTAATTTTTCGATCAAGTTGGTTCTCTGCTTCAGCTTTATAGTTTTTAAAGAAAGTCAAAGCCTCATCTTTTGATTTCAGAAGATACACATAACAATATCTAGTGGAGTCATCAATCAACGTCATGAAGTATCTCTTTCCACCTTTTGTCAACACGCCATTCATCTCACAAAGATCAGAATGTATAAGCTCTAGTGGCGCCAAGTCTCTTGCCTCTGCAGTCTTATGGGACTTGCGAGGTTGCTTAGCTTGCACACATACTTGGCACTTGGAGCCTTTGACAGTAGAGATTTTTGGAATTAAATTCATATTGGCTAACCGCGTCATGCAACCAAAGTTAATATGACAGAGTCGTGAATGCCAAATATCAGATTCATTATTGTGGCAAACATTATTAATAACTTTAGTACAAATATCTGACAATGATAGGCGGAACAAGCCTCCGCACTCATAGCCTTTTCCAACAAATTGTCCACACTTAGAAATTACAACTTTATTGGATTCGAAAACCAACTTAAAACCATCTCGACATAAACGGGAACCTCTAGCGAGATTTTTATTAATGGACGACACATGATGAACGTTCTTCAGACGCACAGTCTTCCCCGAAGTAAACTTCAGATCGACCGTACCAACACCTCGAACGATGGCATGTGACCCGTTCCCCATCAGCACGGGTGAAGTCCCTGTTGCCTGGTAAGAAGAAAACATGGAGGCGTCAGCACAAACATGTACATTGGCACCGGTATCAATTAACCAATCAGGGGATTGAAATACTGAAAGGATGGTAGGAAAAATACCATACCCTGATTCCTTCATATCAGTATCACCGATGACAACATTAAAGGACTTGCCGCTCTTCTCATGTTCGCGCTCCTCAAGGCGGTTAGGACACTTTGGAGCCCAGTGATTAGGATCACCGCAGACATGGCAAAGTCCCTTCCCCTTCTTATGATAATTCTTCTTGAAGTTGGTAGAATGTGATGGCTTGTTCTTTGTATCAAACTTGCCTTTGCCCTGAGTTTTGTTCTTATTGTTTTTGTACTTGTTGGGTTGGGAGTTCTTCTTCTGTACCATGTGGGCACTAGAACCTCCCTCAGCAACTCGAGCACGTGTGTCCTTTGCTCTCGCCTTCTCTTCAACATCAAGAGTACCAATAAGATCTGCAACGGAAAACTCCTATCTCTTGTGTTTCAGGGAAATAGCAAAATTGTTCCACGAAGGTGGAAGCTTGGCAATGATGCCTCCAGCAACAAATTTGTCCGATAACACACACTTGAAGTACTCAAGTTCTTTTGCGAGCGACTGTATCTCATGAGCCTGCTGTACAACAGGGCGCTCATCAGTCATCTTGTAGTCATAGAATTGCACCATGACGTACAACTCGCTGCCGGCGTCCGAGGCACCAAACTTGGCATCGAGCGCAGCCCACATGTCCTTGCTGTTGTCAAACGACATATACGAATCCACAATGGAGTCATCAAGAACACTCAGAAGAGCGCCTTTAAAGAGGGTATCGATCTTCTCAAAAGCTTCCAGCTGTGCTGGATTAAGATCGCCCTCAGGCTTGCCCTTGGTGGCATCATAGCAGCCCATGGTCTGAAACCAGTAGACTGCTCTCGTGCGCCACTCTTATATTGCGCCCCCTTAAAGGCAGGCGGTTTCAGATGCGCAGCAAAACCACTCGGAGTAAATTGCCTATAATCAGGTTTTTGGATTGTTGGAAATATGAGCAAATTACTACGAGATTTAATCCGAATAAACAGAATATAAATCATGACCACAGCAGCAGAGATTAAACTAATCATGCGAACTAGCATAGCAGATGAACATATCACATCTAGGGCACATACTAGAAACATGAATTCTACCACGATCTCGAACAGGAAGGATAGAATCACATACGGTGCAGCGGGTGCAGCACGCCGGTGTTGATGTTGTCGCCCATGTCGTCGAGGATGAGGTTGCCGAGGTCGGGGAAGAAGTCGTCGTTCGCGAAGTCGTCGCTGCCAGCAGTCGCGCGAGTGCGCTCCCCAAAAACCTGATCGCCCCTCTCCCGTATAGGATCACGAGAGGCGGGGTTCCGGAGGCATGCTGTCCCTTCTCATGGTGCACGCTGGAAGGAGGAATGGAGAAGACTAGCTTGGCGGCGCAATGATCTGGAATGGTGATGAGAAACCATCCGAAGCGGCGGCTAGGGTAGACGTCTGCTTGACTATATATATTGCGGGCCGGGTAGGTCGTGGGAGTAAACCCCACGTCCGAGTCGTCACGATCCAAAAGAATCGGAAACGGTCCAATAATTAACGCGTCTGTTAATTATTAATTAATGACTCATTAATTTTCCCATGCAGCAAAAATATAGACAACATGCATAGCTCTGTCCTCGGCTCGGCTCAATCCCGCAACCCGCGGCACGTCGTGACGAGGCGTGGCGTGGCGAGGCAAGCGAGGAGGAGGAGCGCGTGTGTAGGTCTCCTCTTCTCATGCTCATACAAGTGGTAGAAGAGCTCACCTTATAAAGAGGTGCAACTCTCTCTCAACTTCCAATGTGGGACTAAACTTTAGCCTCACTCACTCCACTCACATGTGTGCATGAATGGGCCAAGAGAATTTCAGAATTTTAGTTTGGCTTTGGGCCAAAGGCCTACTAGCAAAATTCCAACAGTCACGAGGACTTCACTGAGGGATCCTCCTTGAGGTTTTTGAAGCCGCTTGAGCTGCACAGGCTGTCTGACATGTGGCACCGGGAAGGAAGAAGAACATTCTCCACCTTGTAGAGGAACCAACACATCATATAGTCAAAATGAAGATTCTACTAGCGAACGACCACCTCTAGTCGCTCCCCGCCGGTGGCAAATAGCACACCGCCAGAACATGGTTGGATCCAGGAGGACTTACTCAACCGAGAGGTTGCCACTTCCATCTCAACTCCCTCCACTATACACGAAAGCATACCAAACAACACCGCCCAAACCAGATCAAAGCTCCCCCATATCCAGATGACACTTTGGAGGATGCTAGAGCTAGGGGGATGCCGATCCGGTGGGAGGGGACAGAGGAACCAAATCCCTAATCTCCGCCTCTCTAATTCAACGAGATGAAGCCGGGTGACTGATATGTCTTCAACTTATCTATAATTTATGAAGTATTCATTCCATGTTTACAGTGATTTTATATGGTTTTGATGCATTTTATATGATTTTTATGGACTAACATATTAACTTAGTGCCCAGTGCCAGTTCCTGTTTTTTGGCTATTTCTTTGTTTCGCAGAAGAACCATACCAAACGAGATAAAAATTTACGGTGATTTTTTTGGAACATAAGAGACCCCTGAAGCTTTGAGGAAGGACCAGAAGACCACGACGACACCACAAGATCACACAGCACGCCCTCCCCCCTAGGGAGTGCCATGCGAGCTTGTGGGCCCCTCAGGACTCCTTTTGGCATGATTCCAACACTGAAAATTCTTATAAACTGAGAAACATCCGAAGTTAATCTAGATGAGTTTTTCCGCCGCCCCAAGCCTCCGTTCCGAAGCGATCTCATTGGTACCTGCAGACCAAACAGGTAGCATAGCACTTTCACATAAGTATCCCAATGAGTAATCGTCCCAACAAAGAGTAGAGGATAGTATTTATGGAGGCATTTCTGTCACACACAAGGTGTCACAGTTCTTGTGTGAAGTACTGCTTGAGCTTCTGCAAATACTATTACTGTCATGGGTAAACGATAAACTAAATATGCCAGTAAAAGAGGATTTAAATGTGTCTATTAAGTAACTAATAAAAGTAAATAACACAAGCTTAAAATGTAAATGGTGTTTCCTGCAATGAAGAGATTAGGTGTAGAGAGATTTTAGTTCATGGTAAGAATATATGAATTGTGCCAGTGCGATTGTAATACCAGTTACTTTGTATTATACTCATAGTATTTGATATAAACTTTCTATAGGCGGTTCTCCCTAGAGTCATGAAACTCCTACACTAGGGGTTGCATTTCATCCTATGGTCTTCTCCGTTGCCATAGAGTGGTCATTTCCACAATTAAGGTCATAAGACATGAACCAAGCATCAAGTTCAATGGATGTCATATTGTTTTCGGTTCTCCTAGATATCTCCACCTGTCACGTCAGAGGTCACAGAGTTCCTAAACAATATGTGTGACCTATGTAGGTCTTGGGATCATGTTGCATGGGCTCTTAAATTGAACAACCCACATAGAGTTCACCATAGTATAACAACATACTAAATAGATCAGACTACCACGAATTCCAATGAAGACATATATGGTAGGCACATATCAATCTTACCACTTACCTACATCTCCCACACCTAGGGGAATTACTCACATATCATAAGAGGGGAATCAATCACAACAGAGAGAAAAACCATGAATACCATATCGATAATATTGAGGGGATCCATAGTGAGATGAAATGGTGTTCAAATAGTCTTGATCTCAGATGAGATGGAGTAGAGATTACAAGTTCCAATCCCTCTTACAATAGTGAAGGAGGTGATGATGATGATGATGGAGATGAAAGGACTAAAAACTACGATGATCCTCGTGAGTTCTTCAGATCCTCTCTTCTCCTGTTCTGGATGGTGTGGCAGTGGCTAGGGTTGTCTTCTCCCCGTGCCCCGTTCACAAAAGTTGCTTGTATAGATGAGGAGGGGATATGGGCACTCCAAACGACCGCTCAAACGAGTGCGTGCAGTTGTATGGAAAGTTGTTGATGTCTACTACACAACTTATTCTTGTAGACTCGTGTTGGGCCTCCAAGCGCAGAGTTTTGTAGGACAGTAGAAATTTTCCCTCAAGTGGATGAATTAAGGTTTATCAATCTGTGGGAGGCGTAGGATGAAGATGGTCCCTCTCAAACAACCCTGCAACCAAATAACAAAGAGTCTCTTGTGTCCCCAACACACCCAATACAATGGCAAATTGTATAGGTGCACTAGTTTGGCGAAGAGATGGTGATACAAGTGCAGTATGGATAGTAGATATAGGTTTTTGTAATATGAAAATATAAAAACAGCAAGGTAACTAGTAGCAAAAGTGAGCAAAAATGGCATTGCAATGCTTGAAAACAAGGCCTAGGGTTCATACTTTCACTAGTGAAAAATCTCTCAACAATGATAACATAATTGGATCATATTACAATCCCTTAGCGTGCAACAAAGAATCACTCCAAAGTTCCTATCGTGGAGAACATAAGATGAAATTGTTTCTAGGGTACAAAACCACCTCAAAGTTATTCTTTCCGATCAATCCATTGAGCCATTCCTATAGGTGTCACAAACAGCCCTAGAATTTCTACTAAAATAACACCATATGATACACATCAACCAACTCTAATGTCACCTAGATACTCCAATGTCACCACAAGTATCCTAAGTTGATTATATGATATGCATCAAACAAGTTCAGATTCATAATATTCAATCCAACACAAATAGGAAGAAAAAGGCCTCCCCCTCTCACCATTCCCTTTGGCTGCCCTTGACCCAAATAGGAATAAGCCCCCCTCACACCTAGGTGATATGCAACGATGGCAGGGGCATGTCGAGGAGGTGCTGCTGTTAGGTAGGTAGGTAGTGTTTTGTCCCATAAGAGGAGGAGGGATCTGGCTGCAGCTGCTTCATGGCAAGGAAGAGGAGCATCTACACTACTGGAATCAGGATCTTTGCCGTCAGCTGGCTCTTTGCCGTCAACTAGCTGATGGCAAAGAAGTTCGTTGCCATAAGGTTAAATGAAACTGACGACAAAGAATAAGCTGACTGCAAAGATATTGTTTGCTGTCAGCTGGCTCTTTGCCGTCCGCTGGCTGACGACATAGATGCATTGCCGTCTTCTCGCTGACGGCAAAGAGGGAGGGTGGCCCACTAGCGACAGCCACCTAACAGCCACTTTCTTTGCCGTACGCTAGCAGACGGCAAAGAAAGTGCACAAACCGACGTCCGTTAGCTAGGCTCTTTGCCGTCTGCTAGCAGACGACAAAGAACAGTGCCCTAACTAAAAACCAAACACGCCCGCGCCCGACCCCTCTCTCTATGTCCCCTCTCTCCGCCCTGATACGTCTCCAACGTATCTATAATTTTTGATTGTTCCATGCTATTATAGTATCTATTTTGGATGTTAATGGGCTTTATTTCACACTTTTATATTATTTTTGGGACTAACCTATTAACCCAAGGCCCAGTGCAAATTGCTATTTTTTTGCCTATTTCAGTGTTTCGCAGAAAAGGAATATCAAACAGAGTCCAAACGGAATGAAACCTTCGGGAGCATGATTTTTGGAACAAACGTGATCCAGAGGACTTGGAGTGGACGTCAAGAAACGAATGAGGTGTCCACGAGGCAGGGGCACACCTACCCCCCTGGGCGCACCCTCCCCCTTGTGGGCCCCTCGTGGCTCAACCGACCTACTTCTTCCTCCTATATATGTTCACATACCCCGAAAACATCCAGGAGCACCATGAAACCCTATTTCCACCGCCGCAACCTTCTGTACCAAAGAGATCCCATCTTGGGGACTTTTCCGGAGCTCCGCCGGAGGGGCATTGATCACGGAGGGCCTCTACATCAACTCCATGGCCCCTCCGATGATGTGTGAGTAGTTTACTTCACACCTTCGGGTCCATAGTTATTAGCTAGATGGCCTCTTCTCTCTCTTTGAATCTCAATACAAAGTTTTCCTCGATCTTCTTGGAGATCTATTCGATGTAACTCTTTTTGCGGTGTGTTTGTCGAGATCCGATGAATTGTGGGTTTATGATCAAGTCTATCTATGAACAATATTTGATTCTCTATGAAATCTTTTATGCATGATTGGTTATCTTTGCAAGTCTCTTCGAATTATCAGTTTGGTTTGGCCTACTAGATTGATCTTTCTTGCAATGGGAGAAGTGCTTAGCTGTGGGTTCAATCTTGCGGTGCTCGATCCCAGTGACAGAAAGGGAAATGACATGTATTGTATTATTGCCATCGAGGATAAAAAGATGGGGTTTATATCATATTGCTTGAGTTTATCTCTCTACATCATGTCATCTCACTACTACAAAAACAGCTATAGCCAATATGGACACTAATGGTGCACTGTACATGTGGTGCGCCATTACTAAATACTAATGACGCACCATGTGTTGGTGCGCCATTAGTGTGCAAATACTAATGGCGCACCACATCCATGGTGCGCCATTAGTAATTTTTTTTAACTTTTTCAAAACTACTAACGGCACACCGTGGGATGGTGCGCCATTAGTAATTATGTTTCAAAAAAATTCAAATTTTTTTATTTTATTTTTTAAACTACTAATGGCGCGCCATGGGAGTGGTGCTCCATTACTAGTTGAACTAGTAATGGTGCACCATCCCACGGTGCGCCATTAGTAATTTGGCCCAAACATTCCCCCAAATGCACCCCCCCATGGACCGCCTTTTCAGTTTCAAAAAAATAAAAGAAAATGATAGAAACGTCAAAAAAATAAAAGAAAATAAGATTCCCATGTGATATGTGGTCTAGTTGTTAGCAAAATTTACAAACATGAATTTTTGACTTTTTTGCAAAATCTCTCGAGAATTTGTAAAAATGGGCATAACTTTTGCATACGAACTCGGATGAAAAAGTTTTTATATGAAAAATCATCTACTCGAAAAGTTACATCCGAATTTATCAGGGGGAACCCCGTTAAACATTTTCAAAATCCTCAAAAACCTAACAGAAAAAAAGATACGGGGCTTTTAAGATCTGGAGAGGCAAAAAAATTCAAACTTACTAATGGCGCACCTGCCCATGGTGCGCCATTACTATCTTCCCGCCTTCAAAATTCAAAATAAATCAAAAAAATAAATAATAAAAAGTTACTAATGGTGCACCTGCCCATGGTGCACCATTAGTATCTTCCCGCCTTCAAAATTCAAAATAAATCAAAAATATAATTTTTTTAGTAATGGCGCACCTGCCCACGGTGCGCCATTACTATGCCGTATATATGGCCGGGCGTGTCCTCTCCTCCTTACCTCTTCATTCTTCTCCTCCACTCCACCTCTCCTCCACTCCATCTCCTCCTCTCCTCTAGTCCATCTTCCCTTCTCTCCTCCACCATACTACCCTCCTCCCCTCCGGCGACCTCCTCCTCCTCCTCTCCGGCGACCTCCTCCT
>NC_057794.1:4184898-4185868 GCF_018294505.1 Triticum aestivum | reverse complement strand
CTCCTCCCTCCTCTCCTCCCATCCCCTCATGGTTTCTCCTTCCTCCTCTCCGATGCTCCGGTGAACTCCTCTCCGGCGACCTCCTCCTCCTCTCCGGCGATGTAGGCGAGCGCCTCTCCGGTCACCTCCTCCTCCTCCTCTCCGGCGAACTCCTCTCCGGCAAAAGAACACGACAAAAGAACATACAAGATCCAAAAACGGGAACAAAATTTGAAATAATATCATGCAAAAAAACGAGCAAAAAATGGGCAAAAAAATCGCGATCCAGATCCAAATTCAAAATCCAAAAATAGCAATGGCGCACGGTGGGGGTTAGACGGTGCGCCACTACTATTTTCTCGCCTTCAAAATTCAAAAATACTAATGGCGCACCGTGGTCTATACTAATGGTGCACCAGTGGCCTATACTAATGGCGCACCGTGGCATATACTAATGGCGCACCAGTGGTGCGCCATTAGTATACCAGATACTAATGGCGCACCACTGGTGCGCCATTAGTAAAAAATACTAGTGGCGTGGTACTAGTGGCGCACCAGTAGTGCGCCATTAGTAGGCAAAACTGGTGCGCCACTAGTAGGCCTTTTCCTAGTAGTGTCTTACCTAAGGCGTTACTCTGTTCTTATGAACTTAATACTCTAGATGCATGCTGGATAGCGGTCGATGTGTGGAGTAATAGTAGTAGATGCAGGCAGGAGTCGGTTGATACGTCTCCAACGTATCTATAATTTTTTATTGTTCCATGCTATATTATATCCTGTTTTGGACATTATTGGGTTTTATTATACACTTTTATATTATTTTTGGACTAACCTATTAACCGGAAGCCCAACCCAGAATTGTTGTTTTTTTGCCTATTTTAGGGTTTCACAGAAAAAGAATATCAAACGGAGTCCAAACGGAATGAAACCTTCGGGAACGTGATTTTCGGCATGAACATGGTCCAGAGGACTTGGACCCTACGCCAAGCAA
>NC_057794.1:4122583-4184688 GCF_018294505.1 Triticum aestivum | reverse complement strand
GACATACTCCTTCCTCCTATATATACCTACGTACCCCCAAACTACCAGATATAGAGCCAAAACCCTAATTCCACCGCCGTAACTTTTTGTATCCACGAGATCCCATCTTGGGGCCTTTTGCGGAGCTCCGCCGGAGGGGGTATCGACCACGGAGGGCTTCTACATCAACACCATAGCCTCTCCGATGAAATGTGAGTAGTTTACCTCAGACCTACGGGTCCATAGTTATTAGCTCTATGGCTTCTTCTCTCTTTTTGGATGTCAATACAAAGTTCTCCCCCTCTCTTGTGGAGATCTATTCGATGTAATCTTCTTTTTGCGGTGTGTTTGTTGAGACCGATGAATTGTGGGTTTATGATCAAGTTTATCTATGAACAATATTTGAATCTTCTCTGAATTCTTTTATGTATGATTGGTTATCTTTGCAAGTCTCTTCGAATTATCAGTTTGGTTTGGCCTACTAGATTGATCTTTCTTGCAATGGGAGAAGTGCTTAGCTTTGGGTTCAATCTTGCGGTGTCCTTTCCCAGTGACAGTAGGGGTAGCAAGGCACGTATTGTATGTTGCCATCGAGGATAACAAGATGGGGTTTATATCATATTGCATGAGTTTATCCCTCTACATCATGTCATCTTTCTTAAAGCGTTACCTTGTTCTCTTGAACTTAATACTCTAGATGCATGCTGGATAGCGGTCGATGTGTGGAGTAATAGTAGTAGATGCAGGAAGGAGTCGGTCTACTTTTCTCAGACGTGATGCCTATATACATGATCATACCTAAATATTCTCATAACTATGATCAATTCTGTCAATTGCTCAACATTAATTTGTTCACCCACCGTAATACTTATGCTCTCGAGAGAAGCCTCTAGTGAAACCTATGGCCCCTGGGTCTATTTTCCATCATATTAATCTTCCAATACTTAGTTATTTCCTCTGCTATTTATTTTACTTGCATCTTTATTTCTCTTTATCATAAAAATACCAAAAATATTATCTTATCATATCTATCAGATCTTACTCTCATATGTGACTGTGAAGGGATTGACAACCCCTTTATCGCGTTGGTTGCGAGGAGTTTATTTGTTTGTGTAGGTGCGGGGGACTCGTGTGTGGCCTCCTACTGGATTGATACCTTGGTTCTCAAAAACTGAGGGAAATACTTACGCTGCTCTACTGCATCACCCTTTCCTCTTCAAGGGAAAACCAACGCAGTGCTCAAGAGGTAGCAAGAAGGATTTCTGGTGCCGTTGCCGGGGAGATTCGCGCAAGACAAGTCAAGATTTGACTCCCGACAACGAGCCATTTCTGGCGCCGTTGTCGGGGAGTCTACGCAAAAGTGATCATACCAAGTACCCATCACAAATCCTTATCTCCTGCATTACATTATTTGCCATTTGCCTCTCGTTTTCCTCTCCCCCACTTCACCCTTGTCGTTTTATTCGCCCTCTCTCTCCATCCTCCCTCTCTTTCTATATTTGCCTCTTTTTGCTCGTTTCTTGTTTGCTTGTGTGTCAGATTGCTTGCTTGTTGCGATGGCTCAAGATAATACCAAATTATGTGACTTTAGCAATACCAACAACAATGATTTTATTAGCACTTTGATTTCTCCTCTTACCGATGCTGAATCTTGTGAAATTAATGCTGCTTTGCTGAATCTTGTCATGAAAGATCCGTTTTCCGGCCTTCCTAGTGAAGATGGCACTACCCATTTAAACAACTTCGATGATTTGTGTGATATGCAAAAGAAGAAAGATGTGGACAATGATATTGTTAAATTGAAGCTATTTCCTTTTTCGCTTAGAGATCGTGCTAAAGCTTGGTTTTCGTCTTTGCCTAAAAATAGTATTGATTCGTGGAATAATTGCAAAGATGCTTTTATCTCTAAGTATTTTCCTCCCGCTAAGATCATCTCTCTTAGAAACGATATTATGAATTTTAAGCAACTTGATCATGAACATGTTGCACAAGCTTGGAAGAGGATGAAATTAATGATACATAATTGCCCTACACATGGTTTGAATTTGTGGATGATTATACAAAAATTTTATGCCGGATTGAATTTTGCTTCTAAAAATCTTTTAGATTCGGCCGCGGGAGGCACTTTTATGGAAATCACTTTAGGAGAAGCTACTAAACTCCTAGATAATATTATGGTTAATTATTCTCAATGGCACGCTGAAAGATCTACTAATAAGAAAGTGCATGCGATAGAAGAAATTAATGTTTTGAGTGGTAAGATAGATGAACTTATGAAATTATTTGCTAATAAAAGTGTTTCTTCTGATCCTAATGATATGCCTTCGTCTACTTTGATTGAGAATAATAATGAACCTTTGGATGTGAATTTTGTTGGTAGGAATAATTTTGGTAACAATGCGTATAGAGGAAACTTTAATCCTAGGCCGTATCCTAGTAATTCCTCTACTAATTATGGTAATTCCTACAACAATTATTATGGAAATTTTAATAATATACCCTCTGATTTTGAATCTAATATTAAAGAATTTATTACCTCGCAAAAGAATTTCAATGCTTTGATTGAAGAAAAATTGCTTAAGATTGATGAGTTGGCTAGGAACATTGATATAATTTCTCTTGATGTTGATTCTTTAAAACTGAAGTCTATTCCTCCTAAGCATGATATCAATGAGTCTCTCAAAGCCATGAGAATTTCCATTGATGAGTGCAAAGAAAGAACCGCTAGGATGCGTGCTAAGAAAGATTGCTTTATAAAAGCGTGTGCTTCTAGTTTCCATGATAATAAAGATGAAGACCTAAAAGTTATTGATGTGTCCCCTATTAAATATTTGTTTTGTAATATGAATCTTGATAATGATGGGACTGAATATGATCCACCTTTACCTAGAAGGCGTTCCAAAAATTCAGAGTCTTTAGATCTTGATGCTAAAATTGTAAAAAGTGGGATTGAAGAAGTCAAAACTTTAAATATTAATGAACCCACTATTTTGGATTTCAAGGAATTTAATTATGATAATTGCTCTTTGGTAGATTGTATTTCCTTGTTGCAATCCGTGATAAATTCTCCTCATGCTTATAGTCAAAATAAAGCCTTTACTAAACATATCGTTGATGCTTTGATGCAATCTTATGAAGAAAAACTTGAGTTGGAAGTTTCTATCCCTAGAAAACTTTATGATGAGTGGGAACCTACTATTAAAATTAAGATTAAAGATCATGAATTCTATGCTTTGTGTGATTTGGGTGCTAGTGTTTCCACGATTCCAAAGACTTTGTGTGATTTGCTAGGTTTCCGTGATTTTGATGATTGCTCTTTAAACTTGCACCTTGCGGATTCCACTATTAAGAAACCTATGGGAAGAATTAATGATGTTATTATTGTTGCAAATAGGAATTATGTGCCAGTGGATTTTATTGTTCTTGACATAGATTGCAATCCTTCATGTCCTATTATTCTTGGTAGACCTTTCCTTAGAAAGATTGGTGCAATTATTGATATGAAGGAAGGGAATATTAGATTCCAATTTCCGTTAAGGGGAGGCATGGAACACTTCCCTAGAAAGAAAATTAAATTACCTTATGAATCTATTATGAGAGCCACTCATGGATTGCCTTCCAAAGATGGCAATACCTAGATCTATCCTTGCTTTTATGCCTAGCTAGGGGCGTTAAACGATAGCGCTTGTTGGGAGGCAACCAAATTTTATTTTTATTCCTTGCTTTTTGCTCCTGTTTAGTAATAAATAATTTATCTAGCCTCTGTTTTGGTTGTGTTTTTTGTGTTTAATTAGTGTTTGTGCCAAGTAGAACCGTTGGGAAGGCTTGGGGAAAGTCTTTTTGATCTTGCTGTAAAAAACAGAAACTTTAGCGCTCACGAGAACTGCTGCCATTTTTATTTGGAAAGTGATATTTAGTTAATCATTTTTGCAGATGTTTAATAGATAAATTACTCACGTCCAGAAATTTATTTTAGAATCTTTTAGGTTCCATATCTTGCGTTAGCTACAGATTACTACAGACTGTTCTGTTTTTGACAGATTCTGTTTTTCGTGTGTTGTTTGCTTATTTTGATGAATATATGGCTAGTAAAATAGTTTATAAACCATAGAGAAGTTGGAATACAGTAGGTTTAACACCAATATAAATAAAGAATGAGTTCATTACAGTACCTTGAAGTGGTGTTTTGTTTTCTTTCGCTAACGGAGCTCACGAGATTTTCTACTTTAAGTTTTGTGTTGTGAAGTGTTCAAGTTTTGGGCAAAGATTTGATGGATTATGGAACAAGGAGTGGCAAGAGCCTAAGCTTGGGGATGCCCATGGCACCCCCAAGATAATCTAAGGACACCTAAAAGCCAAAGCTTGGGGATGCCCCGGAAGGGATCCCCTCTTTCGTCTACTTCTATCGGTAACTTTACTTGGAGCTATATTTTTATTTACCACATGATATGTGTTTTGCTTGGAGCGTCTTGTATTATTTGAGTCTTTATTTGTTAATTTTCCACAATCATCCTTGCTGCACACACCTTTTTGAGAGAGACACTCATGATTCGGAAATTGTTAGAATACTCTATGTGCTTCACTTATATCTTTTGAGTTATATAGCTTTTGCTCTAGTGCTTCACTTATATCTTTTAGAGCACGTTGGTAGATTTGTTTTGTAGAAACCATTGTTCTCTCATGCTTCACTTAGATTATTTTGAGAGTCCTACAAAACAGCATGGTAATTTGCTTTAATTATGTTAGGCATTCAAGATTAATAATAAAATTTTCTTATGAGTGTGTTGAATACTATGAGAAGTTTGAAACTTGATAATTGTTTTGAGATATGGAGATGGTGATATTAGAGTCGTGCTAGTTGAGTAGTTGTGAATTTGAGAAATGCTTGTGTTGAAGTTTGTGATTCATGTAGCATGCACGTATGGTGAACCGTTATGTTAAGAAGTCAGAGCATGATGTATTTATTGATTGTCCTCCTTATGAGTGGCGGTCGGGGACGAGCGATGGTCTTTTCCTACCAATCTATCCCCCTAGGAGCATGCGTGTAGTACTTTGCTTCGATAACTAATAGATTTTTGCAATAAGTATGTGAGTTCTTTATGACTAATGTTGAGTCCATGGATTATACGCACTCTCACCCTTCCACCATTGCTAGCCTCTGTAATACCGCGGACCTTTCGCCGTTATCATAAACCCACCATATACCTTCCTCAAAACAGCCACCATACCAACCTATCATGGCATTTCCATAGCCATTCCGAGATATATTGCCATGCAACTTTCTACCATTCCGTTTACTATGACACGCCCCATCATTGTCATATTGCTTTGCATGATCATGTAGTTGACATTTTAGTTGTGGCAAAGCCACCGTCAATAATTCTTTCATATAAGTCACTCATGCATCATTGCTATCCCGGTACACCGCCGGAGGCATTCATATAGAGTCATACTTTGTTCTAGTATCGAGTTGTAAATAAATAGAAGTGTGTTGATCATCATTCATAGAGTATTGTCCCCAAAAAAGGCCAAAAAAAAGAAGGCCCAAAAAAGAGAATAAAAAGGGGCAATACTACTATCCTTTTTTCCACACTTGTGCTTCAAAGTAGCACCATGATCTTCATGATAGAGAGTCTCTTATGCTATCACTTTCATATACTAGTGGGAATTTTTCATTATAGAACTTGGCTTGTATATTCCAACGATGGGCTTCCTCAAAATGCCCTAGGTCTTCGTGAGCAAGCAAGTTGGATGCACACCCACTTAGTTTCTTTTTGAGCTTTCATATACTTATAGCTCTAGTGCATCCGTTGCATGACAATCCCTACTCACTCACATTGATATCTATTGATGGGCATCTCCATAGCCCGATGATACGCCTAGTTGATGTGAGACTATCTTCTCCCTTTTTGCCTTCTCCACAACCACCATTCTATTTCACCTATAGTGCTATGTCCATGGCTCATGCTCATGTATTGCGTGAAGATTGAAAAAGTTTGAGAACACCAAAAGTATGAAACAATTGCTTGGCTTGTCATCGGGGTTGTGCATGATTTGAATACTTTGTGTGGTGAAGATGGAGCATAGCCAGACTATATGATTTTGTAGGGATAACTTTCTTTGGCCATGCTATTTTGAAGAGACATAATTGCTTAGTTAGTATGCTTGAAGTATTATTATTTCTATGTCAACATTAAACTTTTGTCTTGAATCTTTCAGATCTGAATATTCATACCACAATTAAAAGAATTACATTGAAATTATGCCAAGTAGCATTCCACATCAAAAATTCTGTTTTTATCATTTATCTACTCGAGGACGAGCAGGAATTTGTTGGGGAACGTAGCAGAAATTCAAAATTTTCTACGCATCACCAAGATCAATCTATGGAGAAGTCTAGCAACGAGGGAAGGAGAGTGCATCTACATACCCTTGTAGATTTCTGAGCGGAAGCGTTCAAGTGAACGGGGTTGATGGAGTCGTACTCGTCATGATCCAAATCACCGAAGATCCTAGTGCCGAACGGACGGCACCTCCGTGTTCAACACACGTACAGCCCGGTGACGTCTCCTACGCCTTGATCCAGCAAGGAGAGAAGGAGAGGTTGGGGAAGAGTCTGTCCAGCAGCAGCACGACGGCGTGGTGGTGGTGTAGGAGCGTGGTACTCCAGTAGGGCTTCGCCAAGCACCGCAAGAGACGAGGAGGGAGAGGGGTAGGGCTGCGCCAACAAGAGAAGAAAACTTTATGTATGGGCTGCTCCTTTGCCTCCACTATATATAGGGGGAGAGGGAGGGCTGCGCCCCCACCTAGGGTTCCACCCTAGGGGCGGCGGCCAGCCCAGATCCCATCTGGTGGGGCGGCCAAGGGGTGGGAGAGGGGAAACTTGCCCCCCAAGCTAGGTGGGGCGCCCCCTCCCCAAACCCTAGGCGCCTTGGGCCCTTGTGGGGGGGCGCACCAGCCCACCTAGGGCTGGTGCCCTCCCACACTTGGCCCATGCAGCCCTCCGGGGCTGGTGGCCCCACTTGGTGGACCCCCGGGACCCTCCCAGTGGTCCCGGTACGTTACCGATAAAACTCGAAACTTTTCCGGTGACCAAAACAGGACTTCCCATATATAAATCTTTACCTCCGGACCATTCCGGAACTCCTCGTGACGTCCGGGATCTCATACGGGACTCCGAACAACATTTGGTAACCACGTATATCTATTCCCTATAACCCTAGCGTCATCGAACCTTAAGTGTGTAGACCCTACGGGTTCGGGAACCATGCAGACATGACCGAGATAACTCTCCGGTCAATAACCAACAGCGGGATCTGGATACCCATGTTGGCTCCCACATGTTCCACGATGATCTCATCGGATGAACCACGATGTCAAGGACTTAATCAATCCCGTATACAATTCCCTTTGTCTAGCGGTAGGATACTTGCCCGACATTCGATCGTCGGTATCCCGATACCTTGTTCAATCTCGTTACTGGCAAGTCTCTTTACTCGTTCCGTAACACATCATCCCGTGATCAACTCCTTGGTCACATTGTGCACATTATGATGATGTCTTACCGAGTGGGCCCAGAGATACCTCTTCGTTTACACTGAGTGACAAATCCCAGTCTCGATTTGTGCCAACCCAACAGACACTTTCGGAGATACCTGTAGTGTACCTTTATAGCCACCCAGTTATGTTGTGACATTTGGCACACCCAAAGCACTCCTACGGTATCCGGGAGTTGCACAATCTCATGGTCTAAGGAAATGATACTTGACATTAGAAAAGCTTTAGCGTACGAACTACATGATCTTGTGCTAGGCTTAGGATTGGGTCTTGTCCATCACATCATTCTCCTAATGATGTGATCCCGTTATCAACGACATCCAATGTCCATGGTCAGGAAACCGTAACCATCTATTGATCAACGAGCTAGTCAACTAGAGGCTTACTAGGGACATGGTGTTGTCTATGTATCCACACATGTATCTGAGTTTCCTATCAATACAATTCTAGCATGGATAATAAACGATTATCATGAACAAGGAAATATAATAATAACCAATTTATTATTGCCTCTAGGGCATATTTCCAACAGTCTCCCACTTGCACTAGAGTCAATAATCCAGTTCACATCGATATGTGATTAACACTCAAGGTCACATCCCCATGTGACTAACACCCAAAGAGTTTTGGGTTTGATCATGTTATGCTTGTGAAAGAGGTTGTAGTCAACGGGTCTGCAACATTCAGATCCGTATGTACTTCGCAAATTTCTATGTCATCTTGTAGATGCAACTACTACGCTACATTTGGAGCCATTTCAAATAACTGTTCTACTTGGAGCTATTCTAAATTGTTGCTCCATTATACGTATCCGGTATCTCTACTCAGAGCTATCCGGATAGGTGTTAAGCTTGCATCGACGTAACTCTTTACGTCGAACTCTTTATCACCTCCATAACCGAGAAACATATCCTTATTCCTCTAAGGATAATTTAAACCGCTATCTGGTGATCTACTCCAAGATCACCTTTGTACCCTCTTGCCAGACATGTGGCAAGGCACACATCAGGTGCGGTACTCAGCATGGCATACCGTATAGAGCCTATGACAAAAGCATAGGGGATGACCTTCGTCCTTCCTCTTTCTTCTACCGTGGTCGAGCCTTAAGTCTTAACTTCATACCTTACAACTTAGGCAAGAACTCCTTCTTTGATTGATCCATCTTGAACACCTTCAAGATCATGTCAAGGTATGTGCTCATTTGAAAGTACCATTAAGCGTTCTGATCTATCCTTATAGATCTTGATGCTCAATGTTCAAGTAGCTTAATCCAGGCTTTCCATTGAAAAACGCTTTCTAAATAACCCTATATGTTTTCCAGAAATTCTACGTTATTTCTGATCAACAATATGCCAACAACATATATTCATCAGAAATTCTATAGTGCTCCCACTCACTTCTTTGGAAATACAAGTTTCTCATAAACTGTGTATACACCCAAAATCTTTGATCATCTCATCAAAGCATACATTCCAACTCCGAGATGCTTACTCCAGTCCTTAGAAGGATTGCTGGAGCTTTGCATACTTATTAGCATCTTTCAGGATTGACAAAACCTTCCGGTTGTATCACATACAACCTTTCCTCAAGAAAATCATCGAGGAAACAATGTTTTGACATCCTATCTGCAAGATTTCATAAATAATGCAGTAATCGCTAATATAATTCCAACAGACTCTTAGCATCATTGTAGTCAACTCCTTGAACTTGTCAGAAAACATCTTAACGACAAGTCGAGCTTTCTTAATGGTGATACTTACCATCATTGTCCGTCTTCCTTTTAAAATCCATATGTACCTAACAGTCTTATGACCATAAAGTAGTTCTTCAAAGTCTACACTTTGTTTTCATATATGGATCCTCTCTCGGATTATATGGCCTCGAGCCATTTTGGAATCCAGGCCCACCATCGCTTCTCCATAGCTCGTAGGTTCATTGTTGTCTAGCAACATGACTTCCAAGACAGGATTACGTACTACTCTGAAGTAGTACGCATCCTTGTCGTCCTACGAGGTTTGGTAGTGACTTGATCCGAAGTTTTAGGATCACTATCATAAGCTTCCACTTCAATTGGTGTAGGTGCCACAGGAACAACTCCTTGTGCCCTGCTATACACTGGTTCAAGTGTCGGTTCAATAACCTCATCAAGTCTCCACCATCCTCCCACTCAATTCTTTCGAGAGAAACTTTTCCTCGAGAAAGGACCTGATTCTAGAAACAATCCCTTATTGCTTTCGGATCTGAGACAGGAGGTATACCCAACTGTTTTGGGTGTCCTATGAAGATGCATTTATCCGCTTTGGGTTCGAGCTTATCAGCCCGAAACTTTTTCACATAAGCGTCGCAGCCCCAAACTTTTAAGAAATGACAGCTTAGGTTTCTCTAAACCATAGTTCATACGGTGTCATCTCATCGGAATTATGTGGGTGCCCTGTTTAAAGTGAATGTGGTTGTCTCTAATGCCTAACCCATAAACTATCATGGTAATTCAATAAGAGACATCATGGTATGCATCATATCCAATAGGGTGCAGTTATGATGTTCGGACACACCATCACACTATAGTGTTCCAGGCTGTATTAGTTTTGAAACAATTTCCACAATGTCTTAATTCTGTGCCAAACTCGTAATTCAGATATTCATTTCTATGATCATATCATAGATATTTTATCCTCTTGTCACGACGATCTTTCAACTTCACCCTGAAATTACTTGAACCTTTCAATAGTTTAGACTCATGATTCATCAAGTAAATACACTCAACATCTACTCAAATCATCTGTGAAGTAAGAACATAACGATATCCACTACACGCCTCAGCACTCATTGGACTGCACACATCAAAATGTATTACTTCCAACAAGTTGCTTTCTAGTTCCATTTTACTGAAAACGAGGCTTTCAGTCATCTTGCCCATGTGGTATGATTTGCATGTCTCAAGTGATTCAAAATCAAGTGAGTCCAAACGGTCCATTTGCATGGAGTTTCTTCATACATATACACCAATAGACATGGTTCGCATGTCTCAAACTTTTCAAAAACGAGTGAGCCCAAATATCCATCAACATGGAGCTTCTTCATGCGTTTTATACCGATATGACTTACGTGGCAGTGTCAGAAGTAGGTGGTACTATCATTACTATCTTATATCTTTTGGCATGAATATGTGTATCACCACGATCAAGATTCAATAAACCATTCATTTTAGGTGCAAGACCATTGAAGGTATTATTCAAATAAACAGAGTAACCATTATTCTCCTTAAATTAATAACCGTATTGCGATAGACATAATCCAATCATGTCTATGCTCAACGCAAACACCAATCTCGATGGTAGAGGGAGCGTGCGATGCTTGATCACATCAAGCTAGGGAAAAACTTCCAACACATATCGCCAGCTCACCTTTAGCTAGTCTCCGTTTACTCCGCAGCCTTTTATTTCGAGTTTACTAACATTCAGCAACCGAACCGGTATCTAATACCATGGTGCTACTAGGAGTACTAGTAAAGTACACATTAACACAATGTATATCCAATATACTTCTATCGACCTTGCCAGCCTTCTCATCTACCAAGTATCTAGGGTAATTCTGCTCCAGTGGTTGTTCCCCTTATTACAGAAGCACTTAATCTCGGGTTTGGGTTCAACCTTGGGTTTCTTCACTAGAGCAGCAGCTGATTTGCCGTTTCATGAAGTATCCCTTCTTGCCCTTGCCCTTCTTGAAACTAGTGGTTTCACCAACCATCAACAATTGATGCTCCTTCTTGACTTCTACTTTTGTGGTGTCAAACATCGCGAATATCTCAAGGATCATCATATATGTCCCTGATATATCATAGTTCATCACGAAGCTCTAGCAGCTTGGTGGTAATGACTTCGGAGAAACATCACTTTCTCATCTGGAATATCAACTCCCACTCGATTCAAATGATTGTTGTACTCAGACAATCTGAGCACAAGCTCAACAATTGAGCTTTTCCTCCCTTAGTTTGCAGGCTAAGAAAATCGTCGGAGGTCTTATACCTCTTGACGTGGGCACGAGCCTGAAATCCCAATTTCAGCCCTTGAAACATCTCATATGTTTCGCGACGTTTCAAAACGTTTTCGGTGCCTCAACTCTAAACCGTTTAACTGAACTATCACGTAGTTATCAAAACGTGTATGTTAGATGTTCGCAACATCCACAGACGACGTTCGAGGTTCAGCACACTGAGCGGTGCATTAAGGACATAAGCCTTCTATGAAGCAATGAGGACAATCCTCAGTTTACGGACCTAGTTCGCATAATTGGTACTATCAACTTTCAACTAAATTTTCTCTAGGAACATATCTAAATAGTAGAACTGAAGCGCGAGCTACGACATAATTTGCGAAGACCTTTTGACTATGTTCAGGATAATTAAATTCATCTTATGAACTCCCACTTGTTGGGGAACATAGTAATTTCAAAAAAATTCCTACGCACACGCAAGATCATGGTGATGCATAGCAACGAGAGGGGAGAGTGTTGTCTATGTATCCTTGTAGGCCGAAGCGGAAGCGTTGATGCAACATAGAGGAAGTAGTCGTACGTCTTCCCGGTCCAACCGATCCAAGCACCGTTACTCCGGCACCTCCGAGTTCTTGGCACACGTTCAGCTCGATGACGCTCCCCGGGCTCCGATCCAGCAAAGCATCGGGGAGGAGTTCCGTCAGCACGACGGCGTGGTGACGATCTTGATGTTCAACCATCGCAGGGCTTAGCCTAAGCACCGCTACAATATGACCGAGGTGGAATATGGTGGAGGGGGGCACCGCACACGGCTAAGGAACGATCACGAAGATCAACTTGTGTGTCTATGGGGTGCCCCCTGCCCCCGTATATAAAGGAGTGGAGGAGGGGAGTGCCGGCCCTCTCTATGGCGTGCCCTAGGGAGTCCTACTCCCACCGGGAGTAGAATTCCCCCTTTCCTAGTCCAACTAGGATTCCTTCCATGTAGTAGGAGTAGGAGACAAGGAAGGGGAAAGGAGAAGGGAAGGAAGGAGGGGGCGAAGCCCCTCCCCCTAGTCCAATTCGTACTAGGCCTTGGGGGGGCGGCCTGCCCTAGGCAGCTCCTCTCTCTTTCCCATATGGCCCAATAAGGCCCAATACTTCTCCCCCCCCCCCCCGTATTCCCGTAACTCCTCGGTACTCCGAAAAATACCCGAATCACTCGGAACCTTTCCGATGTCCGAATATAGTCGTCCAATATATCGATCTTTACGTCTCGACCATTTCGAGACTCCTCGTCATGTCCCTGATCTCATCCGGGACTCCGAACTCCTTCGGTACATCAAAACTCATAAACTCATAATATAACTGTCATCGAAACCTTAAGCGTGCGGACCCTACGGTTCGAGAACAATGTAGACATGACCGAGACACGTCTCCGGTCAATAACCAATAGCGGGATCTGGATGCCCATATTGGCTCCTACATATTCTACGAAGATCTTTATCGGTCAGACCGCATAACAACATACGTTGTTCCCTTTGTCATCGGTACGTTACTTGCCCGAGATTCGATCGTCGGTATCCAATACCTAGTTCAATCTCGTTACCTGCAAGTCTCTTTACTCGTTCCGTAATACATCATCCGGCAACTAACTCATTAGTTGCAATGCTTGCAAGGCTTATGTGATGTGCATTACCGAGAGGGCCCAGAGATACCTCTCCGACAATCGGAGTGACAAATCCTAATCTCGGAATACGCCAACCCAACATGTACCTTTGGAGACACCTATAGAGCTCCTTTATAATCACCCAGTTACATTGTGAAGTTTGGTAGCACACAAAGTGTTCCTCCGACAAACGGGAGTTGCATAATCTCATAGTCATAGGAACATGTATAAGTCATGAAGAAAGCAATAGCAACATACTAAACGATCAGGTGCTAAGCTAATGGAATGGGTCATGTCAATCAGATCATTCAACTAATGATGTGATCCCGTTAATCAAATAACAACTCTTTGTCCATGGTTAGGAAACATAACCATCTTTGATTAACGAGCTAGTCAAGTAGAGGCATACTAGTGACACTCTGTTTGTCTATGTATTCACACATGTATTATGTTTCCGGTTAATACAATTCTAGCATGAATAATAAACATTTATCATGATATAAGGAAATAAATAATAACTTTATTATTGCCTCTAGGGCATATTTCCTTTAGTCTCCCACTTGCACTAGAGTCAATAATCTAGATCACATCGCCATGTGATTTAACATCAATAGTTCACATCTTTATGTGATTGGTTCACATCTCCATGTGACTAACACCCAAAGGGTTTACTAGATTCAATAATCTAGTTCACATCGCTATGTGATTAAGACCCAAAAAGTGATCATGTTTTGCTTGTGAGAGAAGTTTAGTCAATGGGTCTGCCACATTCAGATCCGCATGTATTTTGCAAATTTCTATGTCAACAATGCTCTGCTTGGAGCTACTCTAGCTAATTGCTCCCACTTTCAATATGTATCCAGATTGAGACTTAGAGTCATCTGGATCAGTGTCAAAACTTGCATCAACATAACCCTTTACGACGAACCTTTTGTCACCTCGTAATCGAGAAACATATCCTTATTCCAGTAAGGATAATTTTGACCGCTGTCCATTGATCTACTCCTAGATCACTATTGTACTCCCTCTCTTAACATAGTGTATGGTATACAATAGATCTGGTACACAACATGGCTTACTTTATAGAACCTATGACTGAGGCATAGGGAGTGACTTCCATTTTCTTTCTATCTTCTGCCGTGGTCGGGCTTTGAGTCTTACTCAACTTCACACCTTGTAACACAGGCAAGAAACTTTTTCTTTGACTGTTCCATTTTGAGCTTCTTCAAAATCTTGTCAAGGTATGTGCTTTGTGAAAGTCCAATTAAGCGTCTTGATCTATCTCTATAGATCTTTATGCCTAATATGTAAGCAGCTTCACCGAGGTCTTTCATTGAAAAACTCTTATTCAAGTATCCTTTTATGCTATCCAGAAATTCTATATCATTTCCAATTAGTAATATGTCATCCACATACAATATCAGAAATGCTACAGAGCTCCCACTCACTTTCTTGTAAATACAGGCTTCTCCGAAAGTCTGTATAAAACCAAATGCTTTGATCACACTAACAAAGCGTTTATTCCAACTCCGAGAGGCTTGCACCAGTCCATAAATGGATCGCTGGAGCTTGCACACTTTATTAGCTCCCTTTGGATTGACAAAACCTTCCGGTTGCATCATATACAACTCTTCTTCCAGAAATCCATTCAGGAATGCAGTTTTGATATCCATCTGCCAAATTTCATAATCATAAAATGCGGCAATTGCTAACATGATTTGGACAGACTTAAGCATCGCTACGTGTGAGAAGGTCTCATCGTAGTCAACCCCTTGAACTTGCCGAAACCCTTTTGCGACAAAGTCGAGCTTTGTAGACAGTAATATTACCATCAGCGTCAGTCTTCTTCTTGAAGATCCATTTATTCTCAATGGCTTGCCGATCCTCGGGCAAGTCCACCAAAGTCCACACTTTGTTCTCATACATGGATCCTATCTCAGATTTCATGGCCTCAAGCCATTTATCGGAATCTGGGCTCATCATCGCTTGCTCATAGTTCGTAGGTTCATCATGATCTAGCAGCATGACTTCCAGAATAGGATTGCCGTACCACTCTGGCGCGGATCTCAATCTGGTTGATCTACGAGGTTCAGTAGTATCTTGTCCTGAAGTTTCATGATCATTATCATTAGCTTCCTCACTAATTGGTGTAGGTGTCGCAGAAACAGGTTTCTATGATGTACTACTTTCCAATAAGGGAGCAGGTATAGTTATCTCGTCAAGTTCTACTTTCCTCCCACTCACATCTTTCGAGAGAAACTCCTTCTCCAGAAAGTTTCTGAACTTAGCAACAAAAGTCTTGCCTTCGGATCTGTGATAGAAGGTGTATCCAATAGTCTCCTTTGGATATCCTATGAAGACACATTTCTCCGATTTGGGTTCGAGCTTATCAGGTTGAAGCTTTTTCACATAAGCATCGCAGCCCCAAACTTTCAGAAACGACAACTTTGGTTTCTTGCCAAACCATAGTTCACACGGTGTCGTCTCAACGGATTTAGATGGTGCCCTATTTAACGTGAATGCAGCTGTCTCTAATGCATAACCCCAAAACGATAGTGGTAGATTGGTAAGAGACATCATAGATCGCACTATATCTAATAAAGTACGGTTATGACGTTCGGACACACCATTACACTATGGTGTTCCAGGTGGCGTGAGTAGTGAAACTATTTCACATTGTTTTAACTGAAGACCAAACTCGTAATTCAAATACTCTTCTCCACGATCAGATCGTAGAAACTTTATTTTCTTGTTACGATGATTTTCCACTTCACTCTGAAATTCTTTGAACTTTTCAAATGTTTCAGACTTATGTTTCATCAAGTAGATATACTCATATCTGCTCAAATTATGTGTGAAGAACAGAAAATAATGATACCTGTCGCGAGCCTCAATATTCATCGGACCACATACATTAGTATGTATGATTTCCAACAAATCTGTTGCTCGCTCCATTGTTCCGAAGAACGGAGTCTTACTCATCTTGCCCATGAGGCATGGTTCGCAAGCATCAACTGATTCATAATCAAGTGATTCCAAAAGCCCATCAGCATGGAGTTTCTTCATGCGCTTTACACCAATATGAGCTAAATGGCAGTGCCACAAATAAGTTTGCACTATCATTATTAACTTTGCATCTTTTGGTTTCAATATTATGTTTATGTGTATCACTACGATCGAGATCCAACGAACTATTTTCATTGGGTGTGTAACCATATAAGGTTTTATTCATGTAAACAGAACAACAATTTATTCTCTTACTTAAATGAATAACCGTATTACAATAAACATGATCAAATCATATTCATGCTCAACGCAAACACCAAATAACACTTATTTAGGTTCAACACTAATCCCGAAAGTATAGGGAGTGTGCGATGATGATCATATCAATTTTGGAACCACTTCCAACACACATCGTTACTTCACCCTTAACTAGTCTCTGTTTATTCTACAACTCCCGTTTCGAGTTACTACTCTTAGCAACTGAACCAGTATCAAATACCGAGGGGTTGCTATGAACACTAGTAAAATACACATCAATAATCTGTATATCAAATATACCTTTGTTCACTTTGCCATCCTTCTTATCCGCCAATCACTTGGGGTAGTTCCGCTTCCAGTGACCAGTCCCTTTGCAGTAGAAGCACTTAGTCTCAGGCTTAGGACCAAATTTGGGCTTCTTCACTTGAGCAGCAACTTGCTTGCCGTTCTTCTTGAAGTTCCCCTTCTTCCCTTTGCCCTTTTATTGAAACCAGTGGTCTTGTCTACCATCAACACTTGATGCTCTTTCTTGATTTCTACCTTCATCGATTTCATCATCATGAAAAGCTCGGGAGTCGTTTTCATCATCCCTTGCATACTATAGTTCATCACGAAGTTCTACTAACTTGGTGATGGTGACTAGAGAATTCTGTCAATCACTATCTTATCTGGAAGATTAACTCCCACTTGATTCAAGCGATTGTAGTACCCAGACAATCTGAGCACATGCTCACTAGTTGAGCGATTCTCCTCCATCTTTTGGCTATAGAACTTGTTGGAGACTTCATATCTCTCAACTCAGGTATTTGCTTGAAATATTAACTCCTGGAACATCTCATATGGTCCATGACGTTCAAAACGTCTTTTGAAGTCCCGATTCTAAGCGGTTAAGCATGGTGCACTAAACTATTAAGTAGTCATCATATTGAGCTAGCCAAACGTTCATAATGTCTGCATCTGCTCCTGCAATAGGTCTGTCACCTAGCGGTGCATCAAGGACATAATTCTTCTATGCAACAATGAGGATAAACCTCAGATCACGGATCCAATCCGCATCATTGCTACTAACATCTTTCAATACAATTTTCTCTAGGAACATATCAAAATAAACACAGGGAAGCAACAATGCGAGCTATTGATCTACAACATGATTTACAAAATACTACCAGGACTAAGTTCATGATAAATTTAAGTTCAATTAATCATATTACTTAAGAACTCCCACTTAGATAGATATCCCTCTAATCCTCTAAGTGATTACGTGATCCAAATTAACTAAACCATGTCCGATCATCACGTGAGATGGAGCAGTTTCATTGGTGAACATCACTATGTTGATCATATCTACTATATGATTCACGCTCGACCTTTCGGTCTCCGTGTTCCGAGGCCATATCTGTATATGCTTGGCTCGTCAAGTACAACCTGAGTATTCCGCGTGTGCAACTATTTTGCACCCGTTGTCTTTGAACGTAGAGCCTATCACACCCGATCATCACGTGGTGTCTCAGCACGAAGAACTTTCGCAACGGTGCATACTCAGGGAGAACACTTCTTGATAATTTAGTTAGAGATCATCTTATAATGCTACCGTCAATCAAAGCAAGATAAGATGCATAAAAGATAAACATCACATGCAATCAATATAAGTGATATGATATGGCCATCATCATCTTGTGCTTGTGATCTCCATCTCCGAAGCACCGTCATGATCACCATCGTCACCGGCGCGACACCTTGATCTCCATCGTATCATCGTTGTCGTCTCGCCAATCTTATGCTTCCACGACTATCACTACCGCTTAGTGATAAAGTAAAGCATTACAGCGCGATTGCATTGCATACAATAAAGCGACAACCATATGGCTCCTGCCAGTTGCCGATAACTCGGTTACAAAACATGATCATCTCATACAATAAAATTTAGCATCATGTCTTGACCATATCACATCACAACATGCCCTGCAAAAACAAGTTAGACGTCCTCTACTTTGTTGTTGCAAGTTTTACGTGGCTGCTACGGGCTTAAGCAAGAACCAATCTTACCTACGCATCAAAACCACAATGATAGTTTGCCAAGTTGGTGCTGTTTTAACCTTTGCAAGGACCGGGCGTAGCCACACTCGGTTCAACTAAAGTTGGAGAAACTGTCACCCGCAAGCCACCTATGTGCAAAGCACGTCGGGAGAACCGGTCTCGCGTAAGCGTACGGATAATGTCGGTCCGAGCCGCTTCATCCAACAATACCGCCGAACCAAAGTATGACATGCTGGTAAGCAGTATGACTTATATCGCCCACAACTCACTTATGTTCTACTCGTGCATATAACATCAACACATAAAACCTGGCTCTGATACCACTGTTGGGGAACGTAGTAATTTCAAAAAATTTCCTACGCACACGTAAGATCATGGTGATGCATAGCAACGAGAGGGGAGAGTGTTGTCTACGTACCCTCGTAGACCGAAGCGGAAGCATTGACGCAACATAGAGGAAGTAGTCGTACGTCTTCCCGGTCCAACCGATCCAAGCACCGTTACTCCGGCACCTCCGAGTTCTTGGCACACGTTCAGCTCGATGACGCTCCCCGGGCTCCGATCCAGCAAAGCATCGGGGAGGAGTTCCGTCAGCACGATGGCGTGGTGACGATCTTGATGTTCAACCGTTGCAGGGCTTAGCCTAAGCACCGCTACAATATGACCGAGGTGGAATATGGTGGAGGGGGGCACCGCACACGGCTAAGGAACGATCACGAAGATCAACTTGTGTGTCTATGGGGTGCCCCCTGCCCCCGTATATAAAGGAGTGGAGGAGGGGAGGGCCGGCCCTCTCTATGGCGCGCCCTAGGGAGTCCTACTCCCACCGGGAGTAGGATTCCCCCTTTCCTAGTCCAACTAGGATTCCTTCCATGTAGTAGGAGTAGGAGACAAGGAAGGGAAAGGAGAAGGGAAGGAAGGAGGGGGCGCAGCCCCTCCCCCTAGTCCAATTCGGACTAGGCCTTGCGGGGCGGCCTGCCCTAGGCAGCTCCTCTCTCTTTCCCGTATGGCCCAATAAGGCCCAATACTTCTCCCCCCCGTATTCCCGTAACTCCTCGGTACTCCGAAAAATACCCGAATCACTCGGAACCTTTCCGATGTCCGAATATAGTCGTCCAATATATCGATCTTTACATCTCGACCATTTCGAGACTCCTCGTCATGTCCCTGATCTCATCCGGGACTCCGAACTCCTTCGGTACATCAAAACTCATAAACTCATAATATAACCGTCATCGAAACCTTAAGCGTGCGGACCCTACGGTTCGAGAACAATGTAGACATGACCGAGACACGTCTCCGGTCAATAACCAATAGCGGGACCTGGATACCCATATTGGCTCCTACATATTCTATGAAGATCTTTATCGGTCAGACCGCGTAACAACATACGTTGTTCCCTTTGTCATCGGTACGTTACTTGCCCGAGATTCGATCGTCGGTATCCAATACCTAGTTCAATCTCGTTACCTGCAAGTCTCTTTACTCGTTCCGTAATACATCATCCGGCAACTAACTCATTAGTTGCAATGCTTGCAAGGCTTATGTGATGTGCATTACCGAGAGGGCCCAGAGATACCTCTCCGACAATCGGAGTGACAAATCCTAATCTCGGAATATGCCAGCCCAACATGTACCTTTGGAGACACCTGTAGAGCTCCTTTATAATCACCCATTTACGTTGTGATGTTTGGTAGCGCACAAAGTGTTCCTCCGGCAAACGGGAGTTGCATAATCTCATAGTCATAGGAACATGTATAAGTCATGAAGAAAGCAATAGCAACATACTAAACGATCGGGTGCTAAGCTAATGGAATGGGTCATGTCAATCAGATCATTCAACTAATGATGTGATCCCGTTAATCAAATAACAACTCTTTGTCCATGGTTAGGAAACATAACCATCTTTGATTAACGAGCTAGTCAAGTAGAGGCATACTAGTGACACTCTGTTTGTCTATGTATTCACACATGTATTATGTTTCCGGTTAATACAATTCTAGCATTAATAATAAACATTTATCATGATATAAGGAAATAAATAATAACTTTATTATTGCCTCTAGGGCATATTTCCTTTACCACTCAGATAGACATCCCTCTAGTCATCTAAGTGATTACATGATCCGAGTCAACTAGGCCGTGTCCGATCATCACGTGAGACGGACTAGTCATCATCGGTGAACATCTTCATGTTGATCGTATCTACCATACGACTCATGCTCGACCTTTCGGTCTCTTGTGTTCCGAGGCCATGTCTGTACATGCTAGGCTCGTCAAGTCAACCTAAGTGTTTCGCTTGTGTAAATCTGTCTTACACTCATTGTATGTGAACGTTAGAATCTATCACACCCGATCATCACGTGGTGCTTCAGAACGACGAACTTTCGCAACGGTGCACAGTTAGGGGGAACACTTTCTTGAAATTTTAATGAGGGGTCATCTTATTTACTACCGTCGTTCTAAGCAAATAAGATGCAAAAACATGATAAACATCACATGCAATCAAAAAGTGACATGATATGGCCAATATCATTTTGCTCCTTTTGATCTCCATCTTCGGGGCTCCATGATCATCGTTGTCACCGGCATGACACCATGATCTCCATCATCATGATCTCCATCATCGTGTCTTCATGAAGTTGTCTCGCCAACTATTACTTCTACTACTACAGCTAACGTTAGCAATAAAGTAAAGTAATTACATGACGTTTATATTGACATGCAGGTCATAAATAAATTAAGACAACTCCTATGGCTCCTGCCGGTTGTCATACTCATCGACATGCAAGTCGTGATTCCTATTACAAGAACATGATCTCATACATCACATATATATCATTCATCACATCCTTTGGCCATATCACATCACAAAACACTTGCTACAAAAACAAGTTAGACGTCCTCTAATTGTTGTTGCAAGTTTTTACGTGGCTGCTATAGGTTTCTAGCAAGAACGTTTCTTACCTACGCCAAAACCACAACGTGAATTGCCAATTTCTATTTACCCTTCATAAGGACCCTGTTCATCGAATCCGATCCGACTAAAGTGGGAGAGACAGACACCTGCCAGCCACCTTATGCAACTAGTGCATGACAGTCGGTGGAACCGGTCTCACGTAAGCGTACATGTAAGGTTGGTCCGGGCCGCTTCATCCCACAATGCCGCCGAATCAAGATAAGACTAGTAACGGCAAGTAAATTGACAAAATCGACACCCACAACTACTTTGTGTTCTACTCGTGCATAGAAACTACGCATAAACCTAGCTCATGATGCCACTGTTGGGGAACGTAGCAGAAATTCAAAATTTTCTACGCATCACCAAGATCAATCTATGGAGAAGTCTAGCAACGAGGGAAGGAGAGTGCATCTACATACCCTTGTAGATCGCTAAGCGGAAGCGTTCAAGTGAACGGGGTTGATGGAGTCGTACTCGTCGTGATCCAAATCACCAAAGATCCTAGTGCTGAGCGGACGGCACCTCCGTGTTCAACACACGTACAGCCCGATGACGTCTCCTACGCCTTGATCCAGCAAGGAGAGAAGGAGAGGTTGGGGAAGACTCCGTCCAGCAGCAGCACGACGGCGTGGTGGTGGTGGAGGAGCATGGTACTCCAGCAGGGCTTCGCCAAGCACCGCAAGAGACGAGGAGGGAGAGGGGTAGGGCTGCGCCAACAAGAGAAGAAAACTTCATGTATGGGCTGCTCCTTTTCCTCCACTATATATAGGAGGAGAGGGAGGGCTGCACCCCCACCTAGGGTTCCACCCTAGGGGCGGCGGCCAGCCCAGATCCCATCTGGTGGGGCGGCCAAGGGGTGGGAGAGGGGAAACTTGCCCCCCAAGCTAGGTGGGGCGCCCCCTCCCCAAACCCTAGGCGCCTTGGGCCCTTGTGGGGGGGCGCACCAGCCCACCTGGGGCTGGTCCCCTCCCACACTTGGCCCATGCAGCCCTCCAGGGCAGGTGGCCCCACTTGGTGGACCCCCGGGACCCTCCCGATGGTCCCGGTACATTACCGATAAAACCCGAAACTTTTCCGGTGACCAAAACAGGACTTCCCATATATAAATCTTTACCTCAGGACCATTCCGGAACTCCTCGTGACGTCCGGGATTTCATCCGGACTCCGAACAACATTCGGTAACCACGTATATCTATTCCCTATAACCCTAGCTCATCGAACCTTAAGTGTGTAGACCCTACGGGTTCGGGAACCATGCAGACATGACCGAGATAACTCTCCGGTCAATAACCAACAGCGGGATCTGGATACCCATGTTGGCTCCCACATGTTCCACGATGATCTCATCGGATGAACCACGATGTCAAGGACTTAATCAATCCCGTATACAATTCCCTTTGTCTAGCGGTACGATACTTGCCCGAGATTCGATCCTCGGTATCCCGATACCTTGTTCAATCTCGTTACTGGCAAGTCTCTTTACTCGTTCCGTAACACATCATCCCGTGATCAACTCCTTGGTCACATTGTGCACATTATGATGATGTCTTACCGAGTGGGCCTAGAGATACCTCTCCGTTTACACGAAGTGACAAATCCCAGTCTCGATTTGTGCCAACCCAACAGACACTTTCGGAGATACCTGTAGTGTACCTTTATAGCCACCCAGTTACGTTGTGACGTTTGGCACACCCAAAGCACTCCTACGGTATCCGGGAGTTGCACAATCTCATGGTCTAAGGAAATGATACTTGACATTAGAAAAGCTTTAGCATACGAACTACATGATCTTGTGCTAGGCTTAGGATTGGGTCTTGTCCATCACATCATTCTCCTAATGATGTGATCCCGTTATCAACGACATCCAATGTCCATGGTCAGGAAACCGTAACCATCTATTGATCAACGAGCTAGTCAACTAGAGGCTTACTAGGGACATGGTGTTGTCTATGTATCCACACATGTATCTGAGTTTCCTATCAATACAATTCTAGCATGGATAATAAACGATTATCATGAACAAGGAAATATAATAATAACCTATTTATTATTGCCTCTAGGGCATATTTCCAACAGAATTAAGCTTGGGGGTTGCTTGATACGTCTCCAACGTATCTATAATTTTTGATTGTTCCATGCTATATTATATCCTGTTTTGGACATTATTGGGCTTTATTATACACTTTTATATTATTTTTGGGACTAACCTATTAACCGGAGGCCCAACCCAGAATTGTTGTTTTTGCCTATTTTCGGGTTTCGCAGAAAAAAAATCAAGCGGAGTCCAAACGGAATGAAACCTTCGGGAACGTGATTTTTGGAACGAACATGATCCAGAGGACTTGGACCCTACGTCAAGCAACCAACGAGGAAGACACAAGAAAGGGGGGCGTGCCTACCCCCCCCCCCCAAGCACGCCCTCCACCCTTGTGGGGCCCACGTTGCTCCACCGACGTACTCCTTCCTCCTATATATACCTACGTACCCCCAAACTACCAGATACGGAGCCAAAACCCTAATTCCACTACCATAACTTTCTGTATCCACGAGATCCCATCTTGGGGCCTTTTTCGGAGCTCCGCTGGAGGGGGTATCGATCACGGAGGGCTTCTATATCAACACCATAGCCTCTCCGATGAAGTGTGAGTAGTTTACCTCAGACCTACAGGTCCATAGTTATTAGCTAGATGGCTTCTTCTCTCTTTTTGGATCTCAATACAAAGTTCTCCCCTCTCTTGTGTAGATCTATTCGATGTAATCTTCTTTTTGCGGTGTGTTTGTTGAGACCAATGAATTGTGGGTTTATGATCAAGTTTATCTATGAACAATATTTGAATCTTCTCTGTATTCTTTGATGTATGATTGGTTATCTTTGCAAGTCTCTTCGAATTATCAGTTTGGTTTGGCCTACTAGATTAATCTTTCTTGCAATGGGAGAAGTGCTTGGCTTTGGGTTCAATCTTGCGGTATCCTTTCCCAGTGACAGTAGGGGCAGCAAGGCACGTATTGTATTGTTGCCATCGAGGATAACAAGATGGGGTTTATATCATATTGTATGAGTTTATCCCTCTACATCATGTCATCTTGCTTAAAGCGTTACTCTGTTCTCTTGAACTTAATACTCTAGATGCATGCTGGATAGCGGTCGATGTGTGGAGTAATAGTAGTAGATGCAGGCAGGAGTCGGTCTACTTGTCTCGGGCGTGATGCCTATATACATGATCATACCTAGATATTCTCATAACTATGCTCAATTCTGTCAATTGCTCAACAGTAATTTGTTCACCCACCGTAATACTTATGCTCTCGAGAGAAGCCTCTAGTGAAACTTATGGCCCCCGGGTCTATTTTCCATCATATTAATCTTCCAATACTTAGTTATTTCCTTTGCTATTTATTTTACTTGCATCTTTATTTCTCTTTATCATAAAAAATACCAAAAATATTATCTTATCATATATGTCGGATCTCACTCTCGTAGGTGACCGTGAAGGGATTGACAACCCCTTTATCGCGTTGTTTGCATGGAGTTTATTTGTTTGTGTAGGTGCGAGGGACTCGTGCGTGCCTCCTACTGGATTGATAACTTGGTTCTCAAAAACTGAGGGAAATACTTACGCTGCTCTACTGCACCACCCTTTCCTCTTCAAGGGAAAACCAACGCAGTGCTCAAGAGGTAGCATCGGTCTACTTGTCACGGACATGATGCCTATATACATGATCATGCCTAGATATTCTCATAATTATTCGCTTTTCTATCAATTGCTCGACAGTAATTCGTTTACCCACCGTAATACTTATGCTATCTTGAGAGAAGCCACTAGTGAAACCTATGGCCCCCGAGTCTATTTTCCATCATATAACTTTCCAATCTATTTTTACTTTGCAATCTTTAGTTTCAATCTATATCATAAAAATACCAAAAATATTTATCTTATCATTATTATCTCTATCAGATGTCACTCTCGTAAGTGACCGTGAAGGGATTGACAACCCATTTATAGTGTTGGTTGTTTTGTTCTTATTTGTTTGTGTAGGTACGAGGGACTTGCGTGTGGCCTCCTACTGGATTGATACCTTGGTTTTCAAAAACTGAGGGAAATACTTACGCTACTTTGCTGCATCACCCTTTCCTCTTCAAGGGAAAACCAACGCAGTGCTCAAGAGGTAGCAAGAAGGATTTCTGGCACCGTTGCCGGGAGTCTACGCACAAGTCAAGACATACCAAGTACCATCACAAACTCTTATCCCTCGCATTACATTATTTGCCATTTTCCTCTCGTTTTCCTGTCCCCCACTTCACCCTTGCCGTTTTATTCGCCCTCTTTTTCCGTTTCCCTTCTCTTTTCCAGTTTGCCTCTTTTTGCTTGTTTCTCGTTTGCTTGTGTGTTGGATTATTTGCCGCGATGGCTTTACCTAAAGGTTTTGATCCTTAGCTTAAAAGGTTGGAAGAAATTGAAAACAACATTAGAAGTTTTATGTCCTTGCAGTTTGAGCATAATAATTTCTTCAGAAACGAGCTTAAAGAACAAAAATGTTTTATGGGTTACATGAATAAAGAGCTCGATGATATGTATAAAGAATTTTATGGTTTGAAATCTCAGTTCGCTCATCTTGAGAACTTAATAGCCCAAATTTCGGATAAGCAGGCCACCTTAGTTAATAACATGGCCGCCAAACTAGAAGAATTTCATGATAATAAAGATGAAGATCTAAAAGTTATTGATGTGTCCCCTATTAAATCTTTGTTTTGCAATATGAATCTTGATAATGATGGGACTGGAGATGAGTCAACTTTAGTTAGAAGGCGTCCCAATGATTCGGAGTTTTTAGATCTTGATGCAAGAATTGATAAAAGTGGGATTGGAGAGGTGAAAACTTTAAATAGCAATGAACCCACTATCTTGTATTTCAAGGAATTTAATTATGATAATTTCTCTTTAATAGATTGTATTTCCTTGTTGCAAACCGTGCTAAATTCTCCGCATGCTTATAGTCAAAATAAAGCTTTTACTAAATATATCGTTGATACTTTAATGCAATCTTATGAAGAAAAGCTTGAATTGGAAGTTTCTATCCCTAGAAAACTTCATGATGAGTGGGAACCTACTATTAAAATTAATCTTAAAGATCATGAATGCTTTGCTTTATGTGATTTGGGTGCTAGTGTTTCCACGATCCCTAAGACTTTGTGTGATTTGCTAGGTTTTCATGAATTTGATGATTGTTCTTTAAACTTGCATCTTGCAGATTCCACCATTAAGAAACCTATGGGAATAATTAATGATGTTCTTATTGTTGCAAATAGTAATTATGTGCCCGTAGATTTCATTGTCCTTGATATAGATTGCAATCCTACATGTCATATTATTCTTGGTAGACCTTTCTTTAGAACGATTGGTGCAATTATTGATATGAAGGAAGGGAATATTAGATTCCAATTTCCGTTAAGTAAGGGCATGGAACACTTTCATAGAAAGAAAATTAAATTACATTATGAATCTATTATGATAGCCACTTATGGATTGCATACCAAAGACGATAATACCTAGATATATCCTTGCTTTTATGCCTGGCTAGGGGCGTTAAACGATAGCGCTTGTTGGGAGGCAACCCAATTTTATTTTTGTTTCTTGCCTTTTGATTATGTTTAGTAATAAATAATTCATATATCCTCTGTTTAGATGTGGTTTTATGCTTTTAATTAGTGTTTGTGCCAAGTAGAACCTTTGGGAAGACTTGGGAAAAGTCTTTGTGATCTTACTGTAAAAAACAGAAACTTTAGCGCTCACGAGAATTGCTGCCATTTTTATTGGAGAGTGCTATTTAGTTAATTCTTTTTGAAGATGATTAATAGATAAATTACATACTTCCAGAAATTTATTTTAGAATTTTTGAGGTTCCATAAGTATTCGAAACCTACAGATTACTACAGACTGTTCTGTTTTTGACAGATTCTGTTTTCCGTGTGTTGTTTGCTTATTTTGGTGAATCTATGGCTAGTAATAGAGTTTATAAACCATAGAAAAGTTGGAATACAGTAGGTTTAACACCAATATAAATAAAGAATGAGTTCATTACAGTACCTTGAAGTGGTGTTTTGTTTTCTTTTACTAACGGAGCTCATGAGATTTTCTTTTAAGTTTTGTGTTGTGAAGTTTTCAAGTTTTGGGTAAAGATTTGATGGATTATGGAACAAGGAGTGGCAAGATCCTAAGCTTTGGGATGCCCAAGGCACCCCAAGGTAAAATCCAAGGACAACCAAAATCCTAAGCTTGGGGATGCCCCGGAAGGCATCCCCTCTTTCGTCTTCGTCCATCGGTAACTTTACTTGGAGCTATATTTTTATTCGCCACATGATATGTGTTTTGCTTGGAGCGTCTTGTATGATTTGAGTCTTTGCTTTTTAGTTTACCACAATCACCCTTGCTGTACACACCTTTTGGTAGAGACACACATGAATTGGAATTTATTAGAATACTCTATGTGCTTCACTTATATCTTTTGAGTTGGATAATTTTTGCTGTAGTGCTTCGCTTATATCTTTTAGAGCACAGAGGTGGTTCTATTTTATAGAAATAATTGATATCTCATGCTTCAATTATATCATTTTGGGAGTCCTTTAGAATAGCATGGTAATTCACTTTGGTTATACATTTTAAATGCTAAGAGAAGTTGGATGCTTGATAGGTTGTTTTGAGATATAAAGGTGGTAATATTAGAGGTGTGCTAGTTGAGTAATTGTGAAATTGATGAATACTTGTGTTGAAGTTGGAAAGTCACGTAGCATGCACGCATGGTAAACGTTGTGTGACAAATTTGAAGCATGGGGTGTTCTTTGATTGTTTTCCTTATGAGTGGCGGTCGGGGACGAGCGATGGTCTTTTCCTACCAATCTATCTCCCTAGGAGCATGCGTGTAGTGCTTGGTTTTGATGACTTGTAGATTTTTGCAATAAGTATGTGAGTTCTTTATGACTAATGTTGTGTCCATGGATTATACGCACTCTCACCCTTCCATCATTGCTAGCCTCTTCGGTACTGTGCATTGCCCTTTCTCACCTTGAGAGTTGGTGCAAAGTTCGCCGGTGCATCCAAACCCTGTGATATGATATGCTCTGTCACACATAAGCCTCCTTATATCTTCCTCAAAACAGCAACCATACCTACCTATTATGGCATTTCCATAGCCATTCCGAGATATATTGCCATGCAACTTTCCACCGTTCCATTTATTATGACATGCATCATCATTGTCATATTGCTTTGCATGATCATGTAGTTGACATCGTATTTGTGGCAAAGCCACCATGCTCAATTTTTCATACATGTCACTCGTGATTCATCGCAATCCCGGTACACCACCGGAGGCATTCACATAGAGTCATATTTTTTTCTAAGTATCGAGTTGTAATTCTTGAGTTGTAAGTAAATAAAAGTGTGATGATCATCATTAGAGCATTGTCCCATGTGTGGAAAGGATGATGGAGACTATGATTCCCCCACAAGTCAGGATGAGACTCTGGACGAAAAAAAGAGGCCATAAAAGAAAGAAGGCCCAAACAAAAAAAAGAGAAAAAGAGAGAAGGGACAATGTTACTATCTTTTTTCCACACTTGTGCTTCAAACTAGCACCATGATCTTCATGATAGAGAGCCTCTTATTTTGTCACTTTCATATACTAGTGGGAATTTTTCATTATATAACTTGGCTTGGATATTCCAATGATGGGCTTCCTCAAATGCCCTAGGTCTTCGTGAGCAAGCAAGTTGGATGCACACCCACTTAGTTTCTTTGACGAGCTTTCATATATTTATAGCTCTAGTGCATCCGTTGCATGGCAATCCCTACTCCTTCCATTGACATCAATCGGTAGGCATCTCCATAGCCCATTGATTAGCCGCGTCAATGTGAGACTTTCTCCCTTTTTGTCTTCTCACACAACCTCAATCATCATATTCTATTCCACCCATAGTGCTATGTCCATGGCTCACGCTCATATATTGCGTAAATGTTGAAAGAGTTTGAAAAGGCTAAGTATGAAACAATTGCTTGGCTTGTCATTGGGGTTGTGCATGATGGGAGCATTCTGTGTTATGAAAATGAAGCATGGCCAAACTATATGATTTTGTAGGGATAAGTTTTCTTTGGCCATGGTATTTTGATAAGACATAACTGCTTGATTAGCATACTTGGAGTATTACTATTTTTATGTCAACAATAAACTTTTATCTTGAATCTTTCGGATCTGAACATTCATGCCACAATAGAGAAAAATACATTGAAGAACATGCTAGAAAGCATTCCACATCAAAAATTCTGTTTTTATCATTTACCTACTCGAGGACGAGCAGGAATTAAGCTCGGGGATGCTTGGTACGTCTCCAACGTATCTATAATTTTTTATTGTGCCATGCTATTATATTATCTATTTTGGATGTTAATGGGCTTTATTTTACACTTATATATTATTTTTGGGACTAACCTATTAACCCAAGGCCCAGTGCAAATTGTTGTTTTTTGCCTATTTCAGTGTTTCACAGAAAAGGAATACTAACGAAGTCCAAACGGAATGAAACCTTCGGGAGCGTGATTTTTGGAACAAACGTGATCCAAATGACTTGGAGTGGACGTCAAGAAATGAACGAGGTGTCCACGAGGCAGGAGGGCACTCATACACCCCCTGGGCACGCCCTCCCCCTCGTGGGCCCCTCGTGGCTCAACCAACCTACTTCTTCCTCCTATATATGTTCACATACCCCGAAAACATCCAGGAGCACCACGAAACCCTATTTCCACCGCCGCAACCTTCTGTACCCAAGAGATCCCATCTTGGGGCCTTTTCCGGAGCTTCGCCAGAGGGAGCATTGATCACGGAGGGCCTCTACATCAACTCCATGGCCCCTCCGATGATGTGTGAGTAGTTTACTTCAGACCTTCGGGTCCATATTTATTAGCTAGATGGCTTCTTCTCTCTCTCTGAATCTCAATACAAAATTCTCCTCGAACTTATTGTGGATCTATTCGATGTAACTCTTTTTGCGGTGTGTTTGTCGAGATCCGATGAATTGTGGGTTTATGATCAAGTCTATATATGAACAATATTTGATTCTTCTCTGAAATCTTTTATGCATGATTGGTTATCTTTCCAAGTCTCTTCGAATTATCAGTTTGGTTTGGCCTACTAGATTGATCTTCCTTGCAATGGGAGAAGTGCTTAGCTTTGGGTTCAATCTTGCGGTGCTCGATCCCAGTGACAGAAAGGGAAACGACACATATTGTATTGTTGCCATCGAGGATAAAAAGATGGGGTTTGTATCATATTGCTTGAGTTTATCCCTCTACATCATGTCATCTTACCTAAGGCGTTACTCTGTTCTTATGAACTTAATACTCTAGATGCATGCTAGATAGCGGTCGATGTGTGGAGTAATAGTAGTAGATGAAGGCAGGAGTCGGTCTACTTGTCACGGACGTGATGCCTACATACATAATCATGCCTAGATATTCTCATAATTATTTGCTTTTCTATCAATTTCTCGACGGTAATTCGTTTACCCACCGTAATACTTATGCTATCTTGAGAGAAGCCACTAGTGAAACCTATGGCCCCCGGGTCTATTTTCCATCATATAAGTTTCTAATCTATTTTTACTTTGCAATCTTTACTTTCAATCTATAGCATAAAAATACCAAAAATATTTATCTTATCATTATTATCTCTATCAGATCTCACTCTCGTAAGTGACCGTGAAGGGATTAACAACCCCTTTTATCGCGTTGGTTGCGAGGTTCTTATTTGTTTGTGTAGGTACGAGGGACTTGCGTGTGGCCTCCTACTGGATTGATACCTTGGTTCTCAAAAACTGAGGGAAATACTTACGCTACTTTGCTGCATCACCCTTTCCTCTTTAAGGGAAAACCAACGCAGTGCTCAAGAGGTGGCATGCCCCGTGCCCGAGCTGCCGCCGCACTGCGCCACCCCCGTCACCGGCCGCCCCGCGCCACCAACATCGCCGCTCCGTCCCGGTGACCCCCTCCCCGCCCCCACGCCAACCCCGTCGCCGCGCCGCCGCCGCCCCGGCGACCCCCTCCTGTGCCCCGCGCCACCCCGACGTCGTCCTCGACCTCTCCTAGCCCTGAAGTAAGTGTGCCATGGCAGAAGTACTTATCACGTAGGTAGGTGAAATGTTGGTTGTTAGATTTGATCATCGATAAACAATTTAGGGCATCTTTGATTCACATGATTCTAGAAACATAAAATAAAAAGATCGCAAAGTTATGCCCATATGAATCACGCACGGTTTTTGGTTTGGTTGCGTCGCAGAGAAAAGTACGGATTCTTTTCAAGAGTCTTTGGGTGGGCGCTATAATTCTTATGGAACGAATACAAATGAATCCTTAGTAAAAGTTCCTATTGGATTCAACTCAACAAATTAAATGACCAACATGAAAAGAGAAATCTCAAGGATTAAAAAACTCCTTCAATTCAAAAAGGCCCACCACAATGCAATATATAGATGCTTCTAACTCTTGGAAGCCATTTTCCCATGGACTAGTGATTGACATGCTTTTTTGTAACACTACCATTTACTTTTTGGCGATGAGTAACACTACCACAATCTCAAAAAAGACCAAATGCCACATACTCCGTGGGAGCAGAACATGATACATCGGCATCGACCAAGCCACAGGCAGGGCCATCGGCATCAGTATGTATTATTTTGTTGCTGATTGAAGCCATGGCACTTGTAGCAAGAATTAGGCTAACAAAGGAAGGGGATTTTTATAAAAAACGCTGAGGAATGATAGAAACCTAAAAGATAGATGCATTGAAAGAAAGGTAGCTATGCCTTGAGGCTGACTAGTGATCTGAATGAATGAATAACATTGACGGCCCCCTCTCATTAAGATATTACTGGCACTTGTAGCAAGAAATAGTTATTTATTGATGCAAATATCGCTGTTTTTGTGTCCAATGGTTTTGGGGTTCTAGGAAATTATTTACGTTCTAGGAAATTAGTCAAAGCATCTCTATTAGCAAAATTTCCACTAACTAACTGCCCAAAGTAGAGTGCCAACACTAGTGCTTGTTATTCTCTCTTCAAACTTGTTTCTCAGTTTTGTAACACATATCTGAGCAATATCATCCCTTGCATATTATGGTTAAATTAAAACCAAATGTTACTCCAAGTAACTGCAACTTGTTAATTTGGTATACATTTTTAGTTTTGTTTCATGTATAAAGAAATCCCTAGTTTTGAAGGGTTCAAGCTGTTGCCATCATATGTCCACAAGTGCATTGCTTTTTTAATGTGAAATGATAACTTCGTGTAGTTGATTATCTTCTGCCCAGAACTTCTGCTGCTATAATGTTGTATGATAATGTTGTAAGGGTAGTAATTGGTCTCTTCTACTACTTATCTGAGATGGGGGGAGGCCGCCACCGCAGGCTTCGCTCTGCCACACCGGAGTACGAGTTGGATGCTTTCAAGTTCTTTAGTATCATACTTGGGGCTTCCTCCAGGAGGCAGGTATATAAAAGGAGAGATCCCCCCTTCACCCATCTCATTATGATAACTCTGATGTTTGCTACATCACTCCTTGTCCCAAACTACAGAGCCTGCCTGACACTTTTATGAAGATGCTGGACGGCCATCGGCCAAAGAATGTGAAGCTGCGTTAGGCCGGCAACGGGCTTTGCAGGCATTGGGACATGGAGGCGGTGATCGGGTACGGCCACATGTACCTATGTTGTGGCTGGGAGCAGTTCTACCGTGCCTACGACCTGCGACACGGGTACTTTTTTCTCTTCAGGTACGATGGTGACGCCATGCTCACCGTGAAGGTGTTCAACATGACTATGTGTCGCATGCGCTACCAGTATGACGATGATGCCAATACATCCTGTCTCTTCTTCCTCTACATTTGGCTTTGTCTCACATCGATTGTTAACGGTCATTGTTGCATTTGTTCAGGCAATGGGAGCAGCAGCAGCGACTCTGGCTATAGCCAAAGCAGCAGCGACTCTGGCTGCAGCAAAAGCAGTAGCGAGGATGATCCGGAATGGAGTGGGGAAGAAGAGGAGCAGAGTGGGATGAGGAGGTGCTGGCTGACGATGGGCAAGAGATGGTGGTGGCTGAGGATGACCTAGCGATGGTGGTGGCTAACGATGGGCAAGAGATGGTGGTGGCTGACAATGGGCAAGATATGGTGGTGGCTGAGGATGACCCAGCGATGGTGCTGCCTGAAGATGGCCTTGCGATGGTGGCGGTGCCTGACAATGACCTCGCGATGGTGGTGGCACCGACGATCCCACAGTCGGGCGACATGACCATGCCAATTGTGGTAGAAGACTACATCGCACTGCCTCCACTGCCTCGCCGCTCTTGGCGCATCAGGATGAGGAAGGAGAAGGAGAAGGAGGAGTGAACTATGTCAGGTATGTCAGATCTCCAAAATGATCTATACTTAGCTTTGTTTCCTCCGAAATGACATAAGTTAGCTCTAATATGCTAAGTTATCTCTAATATGCTAAGTTAGCTCTAATATGCTAAGTTAGCTCCAATATGATCCATTTTACCTAGGTTAGCTCCAAAATGACCAAGTTTACCTAGGTTAGCTCCAATATGATCCATTTTAGCTAGGTTAGCTCCAAAATTACTTATGTTAGCACAAAAAATGACCTATACTTACCTTATTTTCCTCCAAATTGACATAATAAGCTTAGTTAGCTAAAAATGGCATAATTACCTATGTAACAAATAAGGAATAAGAAGAAGAAAAACAAGGAAGAGGAGAAAAAGAAAGAATAGAAGAAGAAAGAGAAGAAAAAGAAAGAATAAAAGAAGAAGAATGAGAAGGAAAAGGGTAAAAACTTTCTTCTTCTTCTTCTTCTAACTTGATTACTCCCATTTTTGCAGATTTGATTCACTTCATGGAAGCTGGATTGATGGACTGCTAGTTTTAGTTTCTGTTATGATTTTGTGTTGAGAAACAATGTATGTTGAATAACTCCGTGAAACTATGTATGTATTGGACGTTTTAATACCCTATGTGTTCTGTTGCGTTGATGGACTGCTAGATGATGGATACATGGGCTATGTTTGAGGTTGAAACTATATTTATAATTTATGTCTTTTGAAAATGCAAGGATATAACAAAAAACAGAAAAACAGGGGCTATACAGGCTCTTAGTCGTCTGCTGGCGGACGACAAAGAGCTTTGCCATCAGCCAGCAGACGGCAGAGCTGCGACATGATAGCTACTTGTGCAACCTGGGGCACTGGCTGGCCTATTTGGTTACTTTGCCGTATGTTGGCTGACGGTAAAGGTGCAATGGTCTTTGTCGTCCGCCAGCGGACGGCAAAGCGCACCGTTAACCCCCTAATGACCATAAGCTGCCACATGTAACGTCCAGGACCGTTGCCGTCCGCCGGCGGATGGCAAAGACCATTTCATCTTTACCGTCCGTCAGCAGACGGCAAAGAAGCCTTCGTCGTAGCCTATTCAACCGGACCTGCTGCCGTCTGCTGACGGACGGAAAAGTGCCTGATTCCTGTAGTGCTAGGGGCAAAGGTTCTACAGACCACATAATCCTTGACCGACCAAAACCCTCGCTTTGGATCTCAGTTTCAATACACATAGGATGTAACACAAGCATATGAAAAGCTAGTGGTCAGAAACACAATGGTCAACAACAATCACCTTTCCACGCATGGGATGTGACACACGACCTGTATGCTGGTAACCGGTGCATGTAGATGACCATGCCCCTCCCATGTTTCCACCTAGCTAGAGAAAACATTAGATTCAATGGTCGCAATGCTTCCGTAGATCAAGGAATGACAAACAAAACACCATCCATCATTCCACACGGGAGATACGCCACATCGTCGAGGCTATCGATAAGGGATGATCACAACTAATGCGAGTTCCTTGTTTCCGCCTAGCCAGAAAAACCCTAGACATGATGTGTTACATATTTTTGTTGATATACAACAAACAGATCCGTCACACCATGATGCATCCAAAAATTTTGTACAAGGACCTAATGCACCCATTACCGAGAAGAATTAATGTATCCTAGAATGCTACCAGGCAGAGGTGATACATGATACGTCTCCAATGTATCTAGAATTTGTGAAGTATTCATACTATATTTACATGAGTTCTACATGGTTTTCGTGCACTTTTATATTAATTTTATAGACTAACCTATTAATCTAGTTGCTAGTGCCAGTTCCTGTTTTTTGCATTTTTTTTGTTTCGTAGAAAAACCATAACTACTGAAGTCCAAACACGATGAAAAACTATACCTACTGATGCGTGAGTAGTTCATCCTCGGGGTTGAGGGTTATTACCAATAGCTATGTGTTTGATCTCTCTCTCTGTGTGTGTGTGTGTGTGTGTGTGTCTTGCTACCTCTTGAGCATGCGTTGGTTTTCCCTTGAAGAGGAAAGGGTGATGCAGCAAATTAGCGTAAGTATTTCCCTCAGTTTTTAAGAACCAAGGTATCAATCCAGTAGGAGACTACACGCAAATCACCTAGTACATGCACAAACAATTAAGAACCTTGCAACCAACGCGATAAAGGGGTTGTCAATCCCTTCACGGCCACCTGCAAAAGTGAGATCTGATAAAGATAATAAGATAAATATTTTTGGTATTTTTGTTGTATAGATTGGAAAGTAAAGATTGCAAAATAAATAGTAACTAGAATTGTAGATCGGAAACTTATATGATGTAAAGTAGACCCGGGGGCCATAGGTTTCACTAGTGGCTTCTCTCAAGATAGCATATATTACGGTGGGTGAACAAATTACTGCCGAGCAATTGATAGAAAAGCGCATAGTTATGAGAATATCTAGGCATGATCATGAACATAGGCATCACGTCCGTGTCAAGTAGACCGAAACGGTTCTACATCTACTACTATTACTCCACACATCGGCCGCTATCCAGCATGCATCTAGAGTATTAAGTTCATAAGAACAGAGTAACACATTAGGCAAGATGACATGATGTGGAGGGATAAACTCAACCAATATGATATAAACCCCATCTTTTTATCCTCGATGGCAACAATACAATATGTGTCAGTTCCCTTTCTGTCAATGGGATCGAGCACCGCAAGACTGAACCCAAAGCTAAGCACTTCTCCCATTGCAAGAAAGATCAATCTAGTAGGCCAAACCAAATTGATAATTCGAAGAGACTTGCAAATATGTCAAATCATGCATATAAGAATTCAGAGAAGAATCAAATATTGTTCATAGATAATCTTGATCATAAACCCACAATTCATCGGATCTCGACAAACACACCGCAAAAAGAATTACATCGAATAGATCTCCAAGAACATCGAGGAGAACTTTGTATTGAGATCCAAAGAGAGAGAAGAAGCCATCTAGCTAATAACTATGGACCCGAAGGTCTGTGGTAAACTACTCACACATCATTTGTCGGGGGGATGGACCCCAGGCAGGCAACAGAACCCGGATCTTCTTCAAAAACAACGGGGTCAGCACTGCCCCTCAATACCGGCACACGCTTAGCCGGGTCGCTCGACCCGGCCAAGCCCCGCAAGCCGGCCAGACTAGCCGACCCGACAAGACACGTCGACTCGGCCTCAACAACTAGCACAAGACAGCCGAACCCGGCACGACCAAAGCTTCCTCAACAAGACAACACCACCCGTGGCGTGCTACGCAATCCAGCCGCGGGTCAGCGCCCGTCCCATCCAGGCTGTGCGATGGGACAAGGCTTCAATGAATGATGACCGAGGCGACAGTGCCCCGCCCATGCCTCTGGTCAGTGGGTACGTAGCAACAGTGCTCCTCACCTACCCGCTGACCAAGGCCGGCGTGGCTACAGTGCCCCCGCCCCCACCGCTGACAACAGCAAGCGGCGACTTGACGGAGAGCACTGTACATGACTCGACTCGGCCACGCCCTGATGATTGACAAGACGGCGCACAGTCCCTCTAGGCACGCGGGGCCCGCACCTAGGGGAACCCGGCGAACCACAAGCCCTCAGCGGGACCCAGCCCGGGTCCCTGGACGCCGACACTATGGACCCACCAACTTGTAACACTACCATTGTACCCCTGGGGGGTTGACCTATAAAACCCCCCAGGAGCCCTCATGCAGGGAAGGGGAGGACAAAGATAGACACACCAGAGAACTCATTCCATCACACTCGCCAAGTTAGTAACACCCAAGGAGAGGGAACTGCCTAAGCCTTGGCCAATTTCCTTCCTCTTCCATACAGCTCCAGGAGCGACATTGTACTATCGATCATCCAACAACACTCGGCAGGACTAGGGATATTATCTCTCCGGAGAGCCCCGAACCTGGGTATGTCCGGCGTCCCGCGCCCGCTCATGCCAACCTCGCCTCTGGAGCCCACCAGCGCCCTCGAGCCTCCTCCTCTCTTTAGCCATCCATTGGCATCTGTCGTGCGCCCACCACGACATCATCGGAGAGGCTATGGTGTTGATGTAGAAGCCCTCCATGATCGAATCCCCCTTCGGCAGATTGCCGGAAAAGGTCCCCAGATGGGATCTCATGGGTACAGAAGGTTGCGACGATGGAAAAGTGGTTTCGTGGCTCCCCTGGATGTTTTCAAGGTATAAGAGTATATATAGGCGAAAGAAGTAGGTCGGTGGAGCTACGAGGGGCCCACGAGGGTGGGGGGCCCGCCGCCCTACCTCGTGGCCACCTCGTTGCTTCCTTGACCTCCACTCCAAGTCTCCTGAATTGCGTTTGTTCCAAAAAAGTTCCTCGCGAAGGTTTCGTTCCATTTGGATTCCGTTTGATATTCCTTTTCTGCGAAACACTCAAATAGACAAAAAATAGCAATTTGCACTGGGCCTTCGGTTAATAGGTTAGTCCTCAAAATAATATAGAAGTGCATAATAAAGCCCATTAAACATCCAAAATAGATAATATAATAGCATGGAACAATAAAAAATTATAGATACGTTGGAGACGTATCATCTCTCTCTCCCCCTCTCTCTTGGGTTCTTGATTTGACATGATCTTGATGTATCATGAGCTTTATCAATATAGTTGGATCTTATGATGTTCTTGTTGGAAATATGCCCTAGAGGCAATAATAAATAAGTTATTATTATATTTCTTTGTTCATGATAATAGTCTTTTATTCATGCTATAACTGTATTATCCGGAAATCGTAATGCACGTATGAATACATAGACCACAATATGTCCCTAGTGAGCCTCTAGTTGACTAGCTCGTTGTGATCAACACATAGTCATGGTTTCCTGGCTATGGACATTGGATGTCGTTGATAATGGGATCACATCATTAGGAGAATGATGTGATGGACAAGACCCAATCCTAAGACTAGCACAAAAGATCGAGTAGTTCATTTGCTAGAGCTTTGCCAATGTCAAGTATCTCTTCCTTTGACCATGAGATCGTGTAACTCCTGAATACCGTAGGAGTGCTTTGGGTGTATCAAACGTCACAACGTAACTGGGTGACTATAAAGGTGCACCACAGGTATCTCCGAAAGTATCTATTGTTTTATGCGGATCGAGACTGGGATTTGTCACTCTGTGTAAACGGAGAGGTATCTCTGGGCCCACTCGGTAGGACATCATCATATGCCCAATGTGACCAAGGAGTTGATCACGGGATGATGTGTTACGGAACGAGTAAAGTGACTTGCCGGTAACGAGATTGAACAAGGTATCGGTATACCGACGATCGAATCTCGGGCAAGTAAAATACCGCTAGACAAAGGGAATTGTATACGGGATCGATTAAGTCCTTGACATCGTGGTTCATCTGATGAGATCATCGTGGAACATGTGGGAGCCAACATGGGTATCCAGATCCCGCTGTTGGTTATTGACCGGAGAACGTCTCGGTCATGTCTGCATGTCTCCCGAACCCGTAGGGTCTACACACTTAAGGTTCGATGACGCTAGGGTTATAAAGGAAGCTTGTATGTGGTAACCGAATGTTGTTCGGAGTCCCGGATGAGATCCCGGACATCACGAGGAGTTCCGGAATGGTCCGGAGGTAAAGATTTATATATAGGAAGTCCTGTTTCGGCCATCGGGACAAGTTTCGGGATCATCGGTATTGTACCGGGACCACCGGAAGGGTCCCGGGGGCCCACCGGGTGGGGCCACCTGCCCCGGGGGGCCACATGGGCTGTAGGGGGTGCGCCTTGGCCTACATGGGCCAAGGGCACCAGCCCCAAGAGGCCCATGCGCCTAGGGAACCCTAGAGGGAAGAGTCCTCGAGGGGGAAGGCACCTCCGAGGTGCCTTGGGGAGGATGGACTCCTCCCCCCCTCTTGGCCGCACCCCTTTCTTGGAGTAGGGGGCAAGGCTGCGCCTCCCCCCTCTCCCTGCCCCTATATATAGTGGAGGGAAGGGAGGGCAACCACACCTGAGCCCTTGGCGCCTCCCTCCCTCCCGTGACACCTCCTCCTCTCCCGTAGGTGCTTGGCGAAGCCCTGCAGGATTGCCACGCTCCTCCATCATCACCACGCTGTTGTGCTGCTGCTGGATGGAGTCTTCCTCAACCTCTCCCTCTCTCCTTGCTGGATCAAGGCGTGGGAGACGTCACCAGGCTGTACGTGTGTTGAACGCGGAGGTGCCGTCCGTTCGGCACTTGATCATCGGTGATCTGAATCACGACGAGTACGACTCCATCAACCCCGTTCACTTGAACGCTTCCGCTTAGCGATCTACAAGGGTATGTAGATGCAAACTCTCCTTCCTTCTACTCGTTGCTGGTCTCTCCATAGATAGATCTTGGTGTTACGTAGGAAATTTTTTGAATTTCTGCTACGTTCCCCAACAGTGGCATCATGAGCTAGGTCTATTGCGTAGATTCTTTGCACGAGTAGAACACAAAGTAGTTGTGGGCGTTGATGTTGTTCAATATGCTTACCGTTACTAGTCCAATCTTGTTTCGACGGCATCGTGGGATGAAGCGGCCCGGACCGACCTTACACGTACTCTTACGTGAGACAGGTTCCACCGATTGACATGCACTTGGTGCATAAGGTGGCTAGCGGGTGCCAGTCTCTCCCACTTTAGTCGGAACGGATTCGATGAAAAGGGTCCTTATGAAGGGTAAATAGCAATTGGCATATCACGTTGTGGTCTTGCGTAGGTAAGAAACGTTCTTGCTAGAAACCCATAGCAACCACGTAAAACATGCAACAACAATTAGAGGACGTCTAACTTGTTTTTGCAGGGTATGCTATGTGATGTGATATGGCCAAAAGGATGTGTTGAATGATATATGTGATGTATGAGATTGATCATGTTCTTGTAATAGGATTCACGACTTGCATGTTGATGAGTATGACAACCGGCAGGAGCCATAGGAGTTGTCTTTATTTTTTGTATGACCTGCGTGTCATTGAAGAACGCCATGTAACTTACTTTACTTTATTGCTAAACGTGTTAGCCATAGAAGTAGAAGTAGTCGTTGGCGTGACAACTTCATGAAGACACGATGATGGAGATCATGATGATGGAGATCATGGTGTCATGCCGGTGACGATGATGATCATGGAGCCCCGAAGATGAAGATCAAAAGGAGCAAAATGATATTGGCCATATCATGTCACTATTTGATTGCATGTGATGTTTATCATGTTTATGCATCTTGTTTACTTAGGACGACGGTAGTAAATAAGATGATCCCTTACAAAATTTCAAGAAGTGTTCTCCCCTAACTGTGCACCGTTGCTACAGTTCGTCGCTTCTAAGCACCACGTGATGATCGGGTGTGATGGATTCTTACGTTCACATACAACGGGTGTAAGACAGTTTTACACAGCGAAAACACTTAGGGTTAACTTGACGAGCCTAGCATGTGCAGACATGGCCTCGGAACACGGAGACCGAAAGGTCGAGCATGAGTCATATAGCAGATACGATCAACATGAAGATGTTCACCGACGTCAACTAGTCCGTCTCACGTGATGATCGGACACGGCCTAGTTGACTCGGATCATGTGATCACTTAGATGACCAGAGGGATGTCTATCTGAGTGGGAGTTCATAAGATGAACTTAATTATCCTGAACATAGTCAAAAGACCTTTTGCAAATTATGTCGTAGCTCGCGCTATAGTTCTACTGTTTAGATACGTTCCTAGAGAAAATATAGTTGAAAGTTTATAGTAGCGATTATGCGATCAGTAGAAAGCTTATGTCCTTAATGCACTACTCAATGTGCTGAACCCCAAACGTCGTTTGTGGATGTTTCGAACATCGAACATACACGTTTTGATAACTACGTGATAGTTCAGTTAAACGGTTTAGAATTGAGGCACCAAAGACGTTTTCGAAACGTCACGGAACATATGAGATGTTTCGAGGGCTGAAATTGGGATTTCAGGCTCGTGCCCACGTCAAGAGGTATAAGACCTCCGACGATTTTCTTAGCCTACAAACTAAGGGAGAAAGGCTCAATCATTGAGCTTGTGCTCAGATTGTCTGAGCACAACAATCACTTGAATCGTGTGGGAGTTGATCTTCCAGATGAGATAGTGATGTTTCTCCAAAGACATTGCCACCAAGCTGCTAGAGCTTCGTGATGAACTATAACATATCAGGGATAGATATGATGATCCTTGAGGTATTCACGATGTTTGACACCGCGAAAGTAGAAATCAAGAAGGAGCATCAATTGTTGATGGTTGGTGAAACCACTAGTTTCAAGAAGGGCAAGGGAACAAAGGGATACTTCATGAAACGGCAATTCAGCTGCTGCTCTAGTGAAGAAACCCAAGGTTGAACCCAAACCCGAGACAAAGTGCTTCTGTAATAAGGGGAACAACCACTGGAGCAGCATTACCCTAGATACTTGGTAGATGAGAAGGCTGGCAAGGTCGATAGAAGTATATTGGATATACATTATGTTAATGTGTACTTTACTAGTACTCCTAGTAGCACCAGGGTATTGGATACCGGTTCGGTTGCTAAGTGTTAGTAACTCGAAATAAAAACTACGGAATAAACGGAGACTAGCTAAAGGTGAGCTGACGATATATGTTGGAAGTGTTTCCAAGGTTGATATGATCAAGCATCACACGCTCCCTCTACCACCGAGATTGGTGTTTGCGTTGAGCATAGACATAATTGGATTATGTCTATCGCAATACGGTTATTCATTTAAGGAGAATAATGGTTACTCTAATTTTTGAATAATACCTTCAATGGTCTTGCACCTAAAGGAATGGTTTATTGAATCTCGATCGTAGTGATACACATTTTCATGCCAAAAGATATAAGATAGTAATGATAGTACCACTTACTTGTGGCACTGCCATGTAAGTCATAATGGTATAAAATGCATGAAGAAGCTCCATGTTGATGGATCTTTGGACTCACTCGTTTTTGAAAAGTTTGAGACATGCGAACCATGTCTATTGGTATATATGCATGAAGAAACTCCATGCAAATGGACCGTTTGAACTCACTTGATTTTGAATCACTTGAGATATGCAAATAATACCACATGGACAAGATGACTGAAAAGTCTCACTTTTAGTAAAGTGGAACAAGATAGCAACTCATTGGATGTAACACATTTTGATGTGTGCAGTCCAATGAGTTCTGAGGCATGCAGTGAATATCGTTATGTTCTTACTTCACAGATGATTTGAGTAGATGTTGAGTATATTTACTTGATGAATCACGAGTCTGAATTATTAAAAGGTTCAAGTAATTTCAGTGTGAAGTTAGAAGATCGTCGTGATAAGAGGATAAAAATATCTATGATATGATCATAGAGATGAATATCTGAGTTACGAGTTTTGGCACACAATTAAGACATTGTGGAAATTGTTTCACAATTAATACCGCCTGGAACACCATAGTATGATGGTGTGTCCGAACATCATAGTTGCACCCTATTGGATATGGTGCGTACCATGATGTCTCTTATCGAATTACCACTATTGTCCATGGGTTAGGCATTAGAGACAACCACATTCACTTTAAATAGGGCACCACGTAATTTCGTTGAGATGACACCGTATGAATTATGGTTTAGAGAAACCTAAGTTGTCGTTTCTTAAAAGTTTGGGGCTGCGACGCTTATATGAAAAAGTTTCAGGTTGATAAGCTCGAACCCAAAGCGGATAAAATGCATCTTCATAGGAAACCCAAACAGTTGGGTATACCTCCTAATTCAGATCCGAAAGCAATATGGATTGTTTCTTGAATCGGGTCCTTTCTCGAGGAAAGGTTTCTCTCGAAAGAGTTGAGTGGGAGGATGGTGGAGACTTGATGAGGTTATTGAACCGTCTCTTCAACTAGTGTGTGGCAGGGCACAGGAAGTTGTTCCTGTGGCACCTACACCATTTGAAGTGGAAGCTTATGATATTGATCATGAAACTTCGGATCAAGTCACTACCAAACCTCGTAGGACGACAAGGACACGTACTACTTCGGAGTGGTAAGGTGATCCTGTCTTGAAGGTCATGTTGCTAGACAACAATGAACCTACGAGCTATGGAGAAGCGATGGTGGGCCCGAATTCCAACAAATGGTTAGAGGCCATAAAATCCGAGAACGGATCCATGGACTTTGGTGGACTTGCCCGATGATCGGCAAGCCATTAAGATAAATGGATCTTTTAAGAAGAAGACGGACGAGGATGGTAATGTCACCATCTATGAAGCTCGACTTGTGGCGAAGTGTTTTCCGACAAGTTCAAGGAGTTGACTACGATGAGATTTTCTCACTCGTAGCGATGCTTAAAGTCCGTCGGAATCATGTTAGCATAAGCTGCATTTATGAAATCTGGCAGATGGATGTCAAGACGAGTTTCCTTACCAGTTTTGTAAGGAAAGATTGTATGTGATAAAATCAGAAAAGTTTTGTCAATCCTAAGAATGCTAAAAGGTATGCTAGCACCAGCGATCCTTCTAAGGACTGGAGTAAGCATCTCGGAGTTGGAATGTACACTTTGATGAGATGATCAAAGATTTTGGGTTTGTACAAAGTTTTATGAGAAACTTGTATTTCCAAAGAAGTGAGTGGGAGCACTATAGAATTTCTGATGAGTATATGTTGTTGACATATTGATGATCAGAGATGATGTAGAATTTCTAGAAAGCATATAGGGTTATTTGAAAGGTGTTTTTCAATAGAAAACCTGGATTAAGCTACTTGAACATTAAGCATCAAGATCTATAAGGATAGATCAAAATGCTTAATAATACTTTCAAATGAGCACATACCTTGACATGATCTTGAAGGTGTTCAAGATGGATCAGTCAAAGAAGAGTTCTTGCCTGAGTTGTAAGGTACGAAGTTAAGACTTAAAGCTCGACCACGGCAGAATAGAGAAAGGACGAAGGTCGTCCCCTATGCTGAAGACGTAGGCTCTTCAGTATGCTATGCTGTGTACCGCACCTGAAGTGTGCCTTGCCATGAGTCAGTCAAGGGGTACAAGAGTGATCCAAGAATGGCTTACAGGACAGCGGTCAAAGTTATCCTTAGAAATTAGTGGACTAAGGAATTTTTCTCGATTATGGAGGTGGTAAAAGAGTTCGTCGTAAAGGGTTACGTCGATGCAAGCTTGACACCTATCCGGATAGCTCTGAGTAGAGAGACCGGATACATATAATGGAGCAATAATTTAGAATAGCTCCAAGTAGAACAGTTGTTTGGAATAGCTCCAAATAGAGCGTGGTAGCTGCATCTAGGAGATGACATAGAGATTTGTAAAGCACACACAGATCTGAAAGGTTCAGACCCGTTGACTAAAACCTCTCTCACAAGCAACATGATCAAACATAAAACTCATTGAGTGTTAATCACATAGTGATGTGAACTAGACTAATGACTCTAGTAAACTCTTGGGTATTAGTCACATGGCGATGTGACCTGTGAGTGTTAATCACATGGCGATGTGAACTAGATTATTGACTCTAGTGCAAGTGGGAGACTGTTGGAAATATGCCCTAGAGGCAATAATAAATAAGTTATTATTATATTTCTTTGTTCATGATAATAGTCTTTTATTCATGCTATAACTGTATTATCCGGAAATCGTAATGCACGTATGAATACATAGACCACAATATGTCCCTAGTGAGCCTCTAGTTGACTAGCTCGTTGTGATCAACAGATAGTCATGGTTTCCTGGCTATGGACATTGGATGTCGTTGATAACGGGATCACATCATTAGGAGAATGATGTGATGGACAAGACCCAATCCTAAGACTAGCACAAAAGATCGAGTAGTTCATTTGCTAGAGCTTTGCCAATGTCAAGTATCTCTTCCTTTGACCATGAGATCGTGTAACTCCTGAATACCGTAGGAGTGCTTTGGGTGTATCAAACGTCACAACGTAACTGGGTGACTATAAAGGTGCACCACAGGTATCTCCGAAAGTATCTATTTTTTATGCGGATCGAGACTGGGATTTGTCACTCCGTGTAAACGGAGAGGTATCTCTGGGCCCACTCGGTAGGACATCATCATATGCGCAATGTGACCAAGGAGTTGATCACGGGATGATGTGTTACGGAACGAGTAAAGTGACTTGCCGGTAACGAGATTGAACAAGGTATCGGTATACCGACGATCGAATCTCGGGCAAGTAAAATACCGCTAGACAAAGGGAATTGTATACGGGATCGATTAAGTCCTTGACATCGTGGTTCATCTGATGAGATCATCGTGGAACATGTGGGAGCCAACATGGGTATCCAGATCCCGCTGTTGGTTATTGACCGGAGAACGTCTCGGTCATGTCTGCATGTCTCCCGAACCCGTAGGGTCTACACACTTAAGGTTCGATGATGCTAGGGTTATAAAGGAAGCTTGTATGTGGTAACCGAATGTTGTTCGGAGTCCCGGATGAGATCCCGGACGTCACGAGGAGTTCCGGAATGGTCCGGAGGTAAAGATTTATATATAGGAAGTCCTGTTTCGGCCATCGGGACAAGTTTCGGGGTCATCGGTATTGTACCGGGACCACCGGAAGGGTCCCGGGGGCCCACCGGGTGGGGCCACCTGCCCCGGGGGGCCACATGGGCTGTAGGGGGTGCGCCTTGGCCTACATGGGCCAAGGGCACCAGCCCCAAGAGGCCCATGCGCCTAGGGAACCCTAGAGGGAAGAGTCCTCGAGGGGGAAGGCACCTCCGAGGTGCCTTGGGGAGGATGGACTCCTCCCCCCCTCTTGGCCGCACCCCTTTCTTGGAGTAGGGGGCAAGGCTGCGCCTCCCCCCTCTCCCCTGCCCCTATATATAGTGGAGGGAAGGGAGGGCAACCACACCTGAGCCCTTGGCGCCTCCCTCCCTCCCGTGACACCTCCTCCTCTCCCGTAGGTGCTTGGCGAAGCCCTGCAGGATTGCCACGCTCCTCCATCATCACCACGCCGTTGTGCTGCTGCTGGATGGAGTCTTCCTCAACCTCTCCCTCTCTCCTTGCTGGATCAAGGCGTGGGAGACGTCACCGGGCTGTACGTGTGTTGAACGCGGAGGTGCCGTCCGTTCGGCACTTGATCATCGGTGATCTGAATCACGACGAGTACGACTCCATCAACCCCGTTCACTTGAACGCTTCCGCTTAGCGATCTACAAGGGTATGTAGATGCAAACTCTCCTCCCTTCTACTCGTTGCTGGTTTCTCCATAGATAGATCTTGGTGACGCGTAGGAAAATTTTGAATTTCTGCTACGTTCCCCAACAGTTCTTACCCTCTATCTCTTTTGTGGTGAAATGAGTCTTATTGTTCGAGATTTCTTTATGTTGGATTGAATATTTTGGATTAGAGATCACTTGATGCATGTCTAACTCGCAGATTCCCGTGGTGACATTGGGGTAATCCAAGTGACATAAGAGTTGATTGATGCGTATCATATGGTGTTGTCGTAGTACGATCTCTTGAACTATTCGTGACACTTTGGGGTGGTTCAATAGATTGATTGGAAACACAACTTTGAGGTGGTTTACTACCTATGCGATTTCATCCCACTTTCTCCCATAGGAATAGAAGCTTTGGAGTGATTTTTTTGCCGCACTTTGAGGGATTATCATATGATTCAGTTATGTTAGTGATGTTGAGAGATTGCACTATTGAAATTATGAACCATAGGCCTTATTACTAAGCATTGAGATACCGTTTTCATACATTTTTGTTACTTGCTACCTTGCTGTTTTTATTTGTTCAGGTTATAAAAACCTATTTCTATCATTCATATTACACATCTATCATCACCTCTTTACCGAACTAGTGCACCTATATAACTGACAATTGTATTGGGTGTGTTGGGGACGCAAGAGACTCTTTGTATTTGATTGCAGGGTTGTTTGAGAGAGATCATCTTCATCCTGCACCTCCCACGGATTGATAAATATTAAGTCATCCACTTGAGGGAAATTTGATGCTGCCCTACAAAACTCTACGCTTGGAGGTCCAACAGAGTCTATAAGAATAAAGTTGCACAGTAGACATCAATATGGACCACATAATCCCCGACTAGCCAAATCCCTTGCTTTGGATCAGAGTTTCAATACATGTAAGATGCGATACAAGCGTATGAAAAGACAGTGACCAGAAACACAAGGTATAAAACAAACACCTTTTCCACACATGGGGGGCAAAACCCACCGCCTAGCTTGGTAGCAACCGATGATATAGTCTATCTATCATGGCGGCCCCTTGTTTCTGCCTTGGTATAAACAACCCTAAATACGAAGGTTTGTGATGCCCCCGTTGACCAAGAAACGACAAACAATTTCGTTACCAACATGGCATGTATGTAATAGAATAAATCATGGGCACACTTGTGCCTAACACATCTGCCGGTGAAAACGACGGTATAACACTAGTGCGCAAGTCGGATGCATATACCAACAACATAATACAAGGTTGTCCAAAAACCCTCGCTTTCGAGCTGTTGGCTCTAATACATGATGGACGTTAATCTACAAAGAAACCTATCCATCAGACTACACATGCAAGTCAGCCGAACAGGAAACAAATAGGAAATACATGCCTATTTTTTGTTATAAAATTATATGAGGGACATACATATGTGTACCAAAAATAGAAAGTTATGTACCATATGTTTTTTCATATAATTATGTGAGTATATGTGCTATGCATACGTGTAGTATATATATATAACTTTGTTGAGATGATATATGTGCAATGTACATTGATGGCGGAAGATTGTAACATTTGATATTTTTACAACCTGCTTAAAGTGAAAAATGAAAATAGGTTTTGAAGTTGTGTATGGGAGGTGTATGTGCAATTGTATACAATATCCGTCTGTACGCTTGGATTCAGATAACTTTATTTGCAAAACAACCATATTATCAAAACATATAATATTATAATGCTATTTATGATGGTGTGTTTTATTTGCTAGTAAAGAAACAACCACAAGGTGCTTCTCGAAGTTGTAAGAGTACCACAACCATTGAATATATCCGTTTTCTGGAAGGATTCACGTTGCAAAATGCCAAGGTCATGCATCCTTAAGTCATCGACGATAACATAAAATAAAACATAAGCATAACATCGAATCCCCCATAATGCATAGTCAACCTTGATTGGAACTTAATCATGCAACAATCATACACTGTTGTTTCCACTAGGAGAAAAAGCTAAATGTGATGGGTGCAATGTCTCTATCATAGACAAATATATTACCGACGATGTTGATATATACTCATTTCTAATATCCTTGTCGCTCGAATCAATGGTACTACTACTATGGTATTTGTCTTCCTTTTGCAGGACACGTGTTGCCAAGTGGCACCATCAAACATCACTGAGACAAGGAAGTTGTGATAGATTCAATGACGTAGCTTAAACAAAATAAAAATATAATGCCAATCGCCTTCCCACATGGGAGGTATTTTGCATTGACGAGCATAGTTGTAATCGAAGCATGCAGCCAATCCCACTCTCCATAATGGGCGGGAAAATCCAAAATGATGGATTATGTTATCATCACCAATAGACCACTAACCCGTTAGAGTGGATATATTATCCAATAAACATGCCTAATGATTCCATCACTAGAAGCACTATTTTTTTGTAGAACAATACTACAATAATGCATAAATTTGGTGTAAATACCAAAAACCTTCGTTGTCGCTCTCAGTTCTAATTTAGTACCTCCTTGAGAATTGCGAGTGAACAAGTATTAATTTGCATATCTTTACACTGGGGCGAGACGTGAAAAACAAGTGAAAGAGATATATCTATTAAATTATAGTAACATGTTGTGCTTAATAGAAAAAGAGCCAGACAATATTTTTCATGTTGGTATGATTGGAGAGCAGTTGGAAATGCATCAAATTTATATATTTGTTTTGAAAGGATTCATGTTGCCAAGTAGATATTGCATAAAACAAGAGTCGATGATAGAAACAGAACAAGAGATAAACAAAAGGCCAATCACCATCCCACATGAGTGACACGACACTTCTGCGTATTGATGTAAACATCACATGCAATCAATTCCATATCGTTGATTCCGCGTAGCGAGAAGAAACCCTAGATGCAATGGATGGATTACGATGTCTCCATCCATAGACGACAAACAAATCCATTACCAACATGGCAGACACAATAATTTATTCATACGTTTTGGAAGGACTCGTGGTTGCCAAGTGACACGCTCAGACATCGCCGAAACGAGTAAGAAAATTCAACCAAGAGTCGTTATAACAGGACAAAAAACACATGACATAGAAATCCATTATCGGTATCAATCATGCAACAATTTTGTACACGTAACCGATACACCCCTAATCGGAAAACATTGATTTAACCTAGATTGGTACTAGACGGGAGGTGATACGGACCACATAACCCTCGACCGGCCAAAACCCTTGCTTTGGAGCTCAGTTTCAACACACATAAGATGCAACACAAGCATATGAAAAGCCAGTGACCAGAAACACAACGGTCAATGACAACCACCTTTCCACACGAGGGGCACAACGCATGGCCGAGCTTGGTAGTAACTAACACGCGCAACAATTTCTGACCAAAAATGCTCTTGCCTAGTCAAAAATAAATAAATAATCTAAATATTTTGGTTTGCTGTGTCTCCACTGGTAGACGACAAATAAATCCTCAACATGGTTGGTGTAAATGGAAGCATACGAAAAGCCAGCGAGCCAGAAACATAGCATGACCACTAGTTCGACATGTGGGATACGACACACGACCTGCGTGGTGGTAACCACTGCATGCAGCCAATCATGCCCCCTCCTTCCCACTGCTTGTTTCTACCTAGCTAGAAACAGAACCCCAGATTCGAAGGTTCACGGTGTCCCCGTCGCCCAAGAAACGACAAATGAATCTGTTACCAACATGGCAACCGATAAAGTAAATCATGTGCACACTTGTGCCTTGCACATCCTCGGTCAAAAGGGATGTTCTAACACTACTACACCACCACTGCATAAATTAGATGTACATGCCAACCACATAATACAAGATCGGCCGTCCCAAAAACCTCACTCTCGAGCTCCCGTCTCCGATACATGATGGATGTTAATCTACATATAAATCAAGCTACACATGCAAGTAGTATACTACCAATGCTTAAGTCAGACCTGTATACCAACAACATAGTACAAGTCCGTCCAAAAACCCTCGTTTTCGAGCTCGTCTCCACCAATACGTACATGGTGGGCGTTAATCTACACATAAATATACATGTCCTTCAAACTAGTAACGTACGACATCCGGACAACAAACGGATATATAAATGTGTGCATATCTTTTGTTATGAAACCATACGAGTAGCGTTTATATGTGTAGCATGTTTTTTCTATGTGATATGCATATATTTGTAGAGAATGTGTGTAGTAGTGTATATATGAGAGATGGTTGTTGTGTAATATATATGCATTGATGGTGGAAGATTGTCACATTTGTTATATGCATTTACAACCTGCCTAAAGTGAAAAGCAGCAATAGGGCGTTTGAAGTTGCTAATAATGGAAGTGTATTTGCATTTGTATGGACTGCATTGATTGTACAGATTGTTTGTAATTAGTCACCCCGGAGGAGCGTGTGTATGTATGTATGTATGCATGTATGTATGTATGTATACTTTCGTTTCTTTAGCCGGGCGTGGGGGACGTTTACCCGGAAGACTAGGGTTGCCAAGTGACACACTCAAACATCGCAGAAACAAGTTAGAAAAGCCAACCGGGAGTCACTATTATAGGAAAAAAACAAAAACTAAACAGCAATCACTATTCCACATGGAGATACTGTTGGAAATATGCCCTAGAGGCAATAATAAAAGCATTATTATTATATTTCCTTATTCATGATAATTGTCTTTATTCATGCTATAATTGTGTTATCCGGAAATCGTAATACATGTGTGAATAATAGACACCAACATGTCCCTAGTAAGCCTCTAGGTGACTAGCTCGTTGATCAACAGATAGTCATGGTTTCCTGACTATGGACATTGGATGTCATTGACAACGAGATCACATCATTAGGAGAATGATGTGATGGACAAGACCCAATCCTAAACATAGCACAAGATCGTATAGTTCGTTTGCTAGAGTTTTCCAATGTCAAGTATCTTTTCCTTAGACCATGAGATCGTGTAACTCCCGGATACCGTAGGAGTGCTTTGGGTGTACCAAACGTCACAACGTAACTGGGTGACTATAAAGGTATACTACGGGTATCTCCGAAAGTGTCCGTTGGGTTGACACGGATCAAGACTGGGATTTGTCACTCCGTATGACGGAGAGGTATCACTGGGCCCACTCGGTAATGCATCATCAGAATGAGCTCAAAGTGACCAAGTGTCTGGTCACGGGATCATGCATTACGGTATGAGTAAAGTGACTTGCCGGTAACGAGATTGAACGAGGTATTGGGATACCGACGATGGAATCTCGGGCAAGTAACATACCGATTGACGAAGGGAATTGTATACGGGGTTGCTTGAATCCTCGACATCGTGGTTCATCCGATGAGATCATCGAGGAGCATGTGGGAGCCAACATGGGTATCCAGATCCCGCTGTTGGTTATTGACCAGAGAGCGATCTCGGTCATGTCTACATGTCTCCCGAACCCGTAGGGTCTACACACTTAAGGTTCGGTGACACTAGGGTTGTAGGGATATGTATATGCAGTAACCCGAATGTTGTTCGGAGTCCCGGATGAGATCCCGGACGTCACGAGGAGTTCCAGAATGGTCCGGAGGTAAAGAATTGTGTATGGGAAGTCTTGTTTTGGTCGCCGGAAAGGTTTCGCGCATTATCGGTATTGTACCGGGAGTGCCGAAAGGGGTCCGGGGGTCCACCAAGGGGGTCCACCTGCCCCGGGGGGGGCACATGGGCTGTAGGGGTGTGCGCCTTGGCCTATATGGGCCAAGGGCACCAGCCCCAAGAGGCCCATGCGCCAAGAGATAAGGGAAAGGAAGAGTCCTAAAAGGGGAAGGCACCTCCTAGGTGCCTTGGGGAGGATGGACTCCTCCCTGGCCGCACCCTTCCTTGGAGGAGGGGCCAAGGCTGCCCCCCCTCTCCCTTGGCCCTATATATAGTGGGAGGAAGGGAGGGCAGCCACACCTAAGCCCTGGCGCCTCCCTCTCCCTCTCCAACACCTCCTCCTCCTCCGTAGAGCTTGGCGAAGCCCTGACGGAGTACTGCAGCTCCACCACCACCATGCCGTCGTGCTGCTGCTGGAGCCATCTTCCTCAACCTCTCCTTCCCCTTGCTGGATCAAGAAGGAGGAGACGTCACGCTGACCGTACGTGTGTTGAACACGGAGGTGCCGTCCGTTCGGTGCTAGGATCTCCGGTGATTTGGATCACGTCGAGTACGCCTTCCTCATCCCCGTTCTTTGAACGCTTCCGCGCGTGATCTACAAAGGTATGTAGATGCAATCCGATCACTCTTTGCTAGATGAACTCATAGATGGATCTTGGTGAAACCGTAGGAAAAATTTTGTTTTCTGCATCGTTCCCCTAAAGTGGCATCATGAGCTAGGTCTATGCGTAGTTCTCTTTGCACGAGTAGAACACAATTTGTTGTGGGCATAGATGTTGTCAACTTTCTTGCCGCTACTAGTCTTATCTTGCTTCAGCGGTATTGTGGGATGAAGCGGCCCGGACCAACCTTACACGTACGCTTACGTGAGACCGGTTCCACCGACTAACATGCACAAGTTGCATAAGGTGGCTGGCGGGTGTCTGTCTCTCCCACTTTAGTTGGAGCGGATTCGATGAAAAGGGTCCTTATGAAGGGTAAATAGAAGTTGACAAATCATGTTGTGGCTTTCACGTAGGTAAGAAAACATTCTTGCTAGAACCCTATTGCAGCCACGTAAAACATGCAACAACAATTAGAGGACGTCTAACTTGTTTTTGCAGCAAGTGTTCTGTGATGTGATATGGCCAAAGTTGTGATGAATGATGAATGATATATATGTGATGTATGAGATGTTCATGCTATTGTAATAGGAATCACGACTTGCATGTCGATGAGTATGACAACTAGCAGGAGCCATAGGAGTTGTCTTTATTTTTTTGTATGACCTGCATGTCATTGAGAAATGCCATGTAAATTACTTTACTTTATTGCTAAATGCGTTAGCCGTAGTAGTAGAAGTAATAGTTGGCGAGCAACTTCATGGAGACACGATGATGGAGATCATGGTGTCATGCCGGTGACAAGATGATCATGGAGCCCCAAGATGGAGATCAAAGGAGCTATGTGATATTGTCCATATCATGTCACTATTATTGTTTGATTGCATGTGATGTTTATCATGTTTCCGCATCTTGTTTACTTAGAACGACGGTAGTAAATAAGATGATCCCTCATAATAATTTCAAGAAAGCGTTCCCCCTAACTGTGCACCGTTGCGACAGTTCATTGTTTCGAAGCACCACGTGATGATCGGGTGTTAGATTCTAATGTTCACATACAACGGGTGTAAGACAGATTTACACATGCAAACACTTAGGTTGACTTGATGAGCCTAGCATGTATAGACATGGCCTCGGAACACAGAAGACCGAAAGGTCGAGCATGAGTCGTATAGAAGATACGATCAACATGAAGATGTTCACCGATGTTGACTAGACCGTCTCACGTGATGATCGGACACGACCTAGTTAACTCGGATCATGTTATACTTAGATTACTGGAGGGATGTCTATCTAAGTGGGAGTTCATTGAATAATTTGATTAGATGAACTTAATTATCATGAACTTAGTCTAAAATTTTTACTATATGTCTTCTAGATCAAATGGCCAATGTAGTCCTCAACTTCAACGCGTTCCTAGAGAAAACCAAGCTGAAAGACGATGGCAGCAACTACACGGACTGGGTCTGGAACCTGAGGATCATCCTCATAGCTGCCAAGAAAGATTATGTCCTACAAGCACTACTAGGTGACGCACCTGTTCTCCCTGCAGAACAAGACGTTATGAACGCTTGGCAGGCACGTACCGATGACTACTCCCTCGTTCAGTGCGGCATGCTTTACAGCTTAGAGCCGGGGCTCCAAAAGCGTTTTGAGAGACACGGAGCATATGAGATGTTCGAAGAGCTGAAAATGGTTTTCCAAGCTCATGCCCGGGTCGGGAGATATCAAGTCTCCGACAAGTTCTTCAGCTATAAGATGGAGGAAAACAGTTCTGTCAGTGAGCACATACTCACTATGTCTGGGTTGCATAACCGCTTGACTCAACTGGGAGTTAATCTCCCGGATGACGCGGTCATTGACAGAGTCCTTCAGTCGCTTCCACCGAGCTACAAGAGCTTTGTGATGAACTTCAATATACAGGGGATGGAAAAGACCATTCCTGAAGTATTTGCAATGCTGAAATCAGCAAAGGTAGAAGTCAAAAAGGAACATCAAGTGTTGATGGTGAATAAAACCACTAAGTTCAAGAAGGGCAAGGGAAAGAAAGCTTTCAAGAAGGACGGCAAGGGAGTTGCCACGCCCGGCAAACAAGCTGCCGGGAAGAAGCCAAAGAATGAACCCAAGCCCGAGACTGAGTGCTTTTATTGCAAGGAAAGTGGTCACTGGAAGCGGAACTGCCCCAAATACTTAGCGGACAAGAAGGCCGGCAAAACGAAAGGTATATGTGATATACATGTAATTGATGTGTACCTTACAAGTACTCGTAGTAGCTCCTGGGTATTTAATACCGGTGCGGTTGCTCACATTTGTAACTCAAAATAGGAGCTGCGAAATAAGCGTAGACTGGCGAAGGACGAGGTGACGATGCGCGGTGTGATCGCCGTCGGCACGCTACCTCTACATTTACCTTCGGGATTAGTTTTAAATCTTAATAATTGTTATTTAGTGCCAGCTTTGAGCATGAACATTGTATCAGGATCTCGTTTAATTCGAGATGGCTACTCATTTAAATCCGAGAATAATGGTTGTTCTATTTATATGAGAGATATGTTTTATGGTCATGCTCCGATGGTGAATGATTTATTCTTAATGAATCTCGAGCGTAATGCTACACATGTTCATAGTGTGAGTACCAAAAGATGTAAGATTGATAATGATAGTCCCACATACTTGTGGCACTGCCGCCTTGGTCACATAGGTGTCAAACGCATGAAGAAGCTCCATGCTGATGGACTTTTAGAGTCTCTTGGTTACGAATCATTTGACACGTGCGAACCATGCCTCATGGGTAAAATGACCAAGACTCCGTTCTCAGGAACAATGGAGCGAGCAACCAACTTATTGGAAATCATACATACTGATGTGTGCGGTCCAATGAGTGTTGAGGCTCGCGGTGGCTATCGTTATGTTCTCACCCTCACTGATGACTTGAGTAGATATGGATATGTCTACTTAATGAAACACAAGTCTGAGACCTTTGAAAAGTTTAAGGAATTTCAGAGTGAGGTTGAGAATCAACGTGACAGGAAGATCAAGTTCCTGCGATCAGATCGTGGAGGAGAATACTTGAGTCACGAGTTTGGCACACACCTAAGAAAATGTGGAATAGTTTCACAACTCACGCCGCCTGGAACACCTCAGCGTAATGGTGTGTCCAAACGTCGTAATCGCACTCTATTAGATATGGTGCGATCTATGATGTCTCTTACCGATTTACCGCTATCTTTTTGGGGCTATGCTTTAGAGACTGCCGCATTCACTTTAAATAGTGCTCCGTCGAAATCTGTTGAGACGACACCGTATAAATTATAGTTTGGGAAGAAACCTAAGCTGTCGTTTCTAAAAGTTTGGGGATGCGATGCTTATGTCAAGAAACTTCAACCTGAAAAGCTCGAACCCAAGTCGGAAAAATGCGTCTTCATAGGATACCCTAAAGAAACTATTGGGTATACCTTCTACCTCAGATCCGAAGGCAAGATCTTTGTTGCCAAGAATGGATCCTTTCTGGAGAAGGAGTTTCTCTCGAAAGAAGTAAGTGGGAGGAAAGTAGAACTTGATGAAGTATTACCTCTTGAACCGGAAAATGGCGCAACTCAAGAAAATGTTCCTGAGGTGCCTGCACCGACTAGAGAGGAAGTTAAGGATGATGATCAGGATACTTCTGATCAAGCTCCTACTGAAATTCGAAGGTCCACAAGGACACGTTCTGCACCAGATTGGTACGGCAACCCTGTCTTGGAAATCATGTTGTTAGACAACGGTGAACCTTCGAACTATGAAGAAGCGATGGCGGGCCCGGATTCTGACAAATGGCTGGAAGCCATGAAATCCGAGATAGGATCCATGTATGAAAAAGAAGTATGGACTTTGACTGACTTGCCCGTAGAGCGGCGAGCCATAGGAAATAAATGGATCTTTAAGAAGAAGACAAACGCGGATGGTAATGTGACCATCTATAAAGCTTGGCTTGTCGCTAAGGGTTATCGACAAGTTCAAGGGGTTGACTACGATGAGACTTTCTCACCGGTAGCGAAGCTAAAGTCCGTCCGAATCATGTTAGCAATTGCCGCATTCTACGATTATGAGATATGGCAAATGGACGTCAAAACGGCATTCCTTAATGGTTTCCTTAAGGAAGAATTGTATATGATGCAGCCGGAAGGTTTTGTCGATCTTAAATATGCTGACAAGGTGTGCAAGCTCCAACGCTCGATTTATGGGCTGGTGCAAGCATCTCGGAGTTGGAACATTCACTTTGATGAGATGATCAAAGTGTTTGGGTTTATGCAGACTTATGGAGAAGCCTACGTTTACAAGAAAGTGAGTGGGAGCTCTGTAGCATTTCTCATATTATATGTAGATGACATACTTTTGATGGGAAATGATATAGAGCTTTTGGACAGCATTAAGGCCTACTTGAATAAGAGTTTTTCAATGAAGGACCTTGGAGAAGCTGCTTATATATTAGGCATCAAGATCTACAGAGATAGATCAAGACGCCTCATAGGTCTTTCACAAAGCACATACCTTGATAAGATATTGAAGAAGTTCAATATGGATCAGTCTAAGAAGGGGTTGTTGCATGTATTGCAAGGTGTGAAATTGAGCTCAGCTCAATGTCCGACCACGGCAGAAGATATAGAAGAGATGAGTGTCATCCCCTATGCCTCAGCCATAGGGTCTATTATGTATGTCATGCTGTGTACTAGATCTGATGTAAACCTTGCCGTAAGTTTGGTAGGAAGGTACCAAAGTAATCCCGGCAAGGAACACTGGACAGCGGTCAAGAATATCCTGAAGTACCTGAAAAGGACTAAGGAAATGTTTCTCGTTTATGGAGGTGACGAAGAGCTCGTCGTAAAAGGTTACGTCGACGCTAGCTTCGACACATATCTGGATGACTCTAAGTCATAAACCGGATACGTGTATATTTTGAATGGTGGGGCAGTAAGCTGGTGCAGTTGCAAGCAGAGCGTCGTGGCGGGATCTACATGTGAAGCGGAGTACATGGCAGCCTTGGAGGCAGCGCATGAAGCAATTTGGGTGAAGGAGTTCATCACCGACCTAGGAGTCATACCCAATGCGTCGGGGCCAATCAAACTCTTCTGTGACAACACTGGAGCTATTGCACTTGCCAAGGAGCCCAGGTTTCACAAGAAGACCAGGCACATCAAGCGTCGCTTCAACTCCATTCGTGAAAATGTTCAAGATGGAGACATAAATATTTGTAAAGTACATACGGACCTGAATGTAGCAGATCCATTGACTAAACCTCTCTCTAGAGCAAAACATGATCAACACCAGAATTCCATGGGTGTTCGATTCATCACAATGTAACTAGATTATTGACTCTAGTGCAAGTGGGAGACTGTTGGAAATATGCCCTAGAGGCAATAATAAAAGCATTATTATTATATTTCCTTATTCATGATAATTGTCTTTATTCATGCTATAATTGTGTTATCCGGAAATCGTAATACATGTGTGAATAATAGACACCAACATGTCTCTAGTAAGCCTCTAGGTGACTAGCTCGTTGATCAACAGATAGTCATGGTTTCCTGACTATGGACATTGGATGTCATTGACAACGAGATCACATCATTAGGAGAATGATGTGATGGACAAGACCCAATCCTAAACATAGCACAAGATCGTATAGTTCGTTTGCTAGAGTTTTCCAATGTCAAGTATCTTTTCCTTAGACCATGAGATCGTGTAACTCCCGGATACCGTAGGAGTGCTTTGGGTGTACCAAACGTCACAACGTAACTGGGTGACTATAAAGGTATACTAAGGGTATCTCCGAAAGTGTCTGTTGGGTTGACACGGATCAAGATTGGGATTTGTCACTCCGTATAACGGAGAGGTATCACTGGGCCCACTCGGTAATGCATCATCAGAATGAGCTCAAAGTGACCAAGTGTCTGGTCACGGGATCATTCATTACGGTACGAGTAAAGTGACTTGCCGGTAACGAGATTGAACGAGGTATTGGGATACCGACGATCGAATCTCGGGCAAGTAACATACCGATTGACGAAGGGAATTGTATACGGGGTCGCTTGAATCCTCGACATCGTGGTCCATCCGATGAGATCATCGAGGAGCATGCGGGAGCCAACATGGGTATCCAGATCCCGATGTTGGTTATTGACCGGAGAGCGATCTCGGTCATGTCTACATGTCTCCCGAACCCGTAGGGTCTATACACTTAAGGTTTGGTGACGCTAGGGTTGTAGGGATATGTATATGCAGTAACCCGAATGTTGTTCGGAGTCCCGGATAAGATCCCGGATGTCACGAGGAGTTCCAGAATGGTCCGGAGGTAAAGAATTATGTATGGGAAGTCTTGTTTTGGTCGCCGGAAAGGTTTCGCGCATTATCGGTATTGTACCGGGAGTGCCGAAAGGGGTCCGGGGGTCCACCTGCCCCGGGGGGGGGGCACATGGGCTGTAGGGGTGTGCGCCTTGGCCTATATGGGCCAAGGGCACCAGCCCCAAGAGGCCCATGCGCCAAGAGATAAGGGAAAGGAAGAGTCCTAAAAGAGGAAGGCACCTCCTAGATGCCTTGGGGAGGATGGACTCCTCCCTGGCCGCACCCTTCCTTGGAGGAAGGGCCAAGGCTGCGCCCCCCCCCCCCTCTCCCTTGGCCCTATATATAGTGGGGGGAAGGGAGGGCAGCCACACCTAAGCCCTGGCGCCTCCCTCTCCCTCTCCAACACCTCCTCCTCCTCCGTAGAGCTTGGCGAAGCCCTGACGGAGTACTGCAGCTCCACCACCACCACGCCGTCGTGCTGCTGCTGGAGCCATCTTCCTCAACCTCTCCTTCCCCTTGCTGGATCAAGAAGGAGGAGACGTCACGCTGACCGTACATGTGTTGAACACGGAGGTGCCGTCCGTTCGGCGCTAGGATCTTTGGTGATTTGGATCACGTCGAGTACGCCTTCCTCATCCCCGTTCTTTGAATGCTTCCGCGCGTGATCTACAAAGGTATGTAGATGCAATCCGATCACTCGTTGCTAGATGAACTCATAGATGGATCTTGGTGAAACCGTAGGAAATTTTTTGTTTTCTGCAACGTTCCCCTACAGATACGCCCTCACCATTGAGTGTGGTGGTAATCGATTCATCCAACCAATCTCACGCCCCCTTGTCTTTGCTTAGCTAGGGAACCCTATGTGTCATGGATTACGTTTTCTCCATTGTTTAATGACAAAAAAATCTATTACCAATGTGAAAAATATAATAATTTATCTATTTCTTTTGGAAGGGCTCGCGTTGCCAAGTGGGACCTTCAAACATCAAGCAAAGCTAATCAGGAGTCAAAAATACTGGCAAACAAAACACTAGCTATCATTCCACACGGGAGATATGTCACATAGCTGAGGCTGCCGTAATGAACAAGCGTAGCCATTTTGCGTCCCTTGTTTCCGCCTAGCCAGAAAAAACCTTAGATGCGACTCGTTAAATGTTTCTTTGGACACACGATCAAAAAAACCATTACCAATACCAATGATGCAACAATTTTGTACCTGTATGTGATACGCTCATAACCGAAAAGCATTGGTATAACCTAGATTGCTACTAGACGAGAGGTGATACGGACCAGATAACCCTTACTAGGAAAAAACTCTTGCTTTACAGCTCAGTTTTAATACATGTAAGATGCAACATATGCGTATAAAAAATTCAAAGATGATACGGACCACCTAACCCTTGACCGGGCAAAATCCTTGCTTTAAAGCTCAGTTTCAATACACGTAAGATGCAACATAAGCGTATCAAAAAGCCAGTGACCAGAAACACAACGATCAATGGCAATCACATACCTTCCCACACGAGGAGTACAACGCACCGCCGAGCTTGGTTGTAATCAGCATGTGCAACTGTTTGTGCCCACTTGTGCCTAGCACATCCACATCTAAAGGCGACGTTTTAACACTAGCATACTAGCACTGTGCAAGTCAGACGTATATGCTAAACCACACAATCCAAGGCCGGCCATCCCAAAACCCTCGCTTTTGAGCCCTCGGCTCCGATACGTGGTGGATGCTAATCTATATATAAATTCATCCATCAAACTTCACAGGCAAGTAGTATACTACCACTGCTTAAGCCAGACGTGTATACCAACAACATAGTGCAAAGTCGTCCAGAATCCCTCGCTTTTGAGCTCGGCTTCACAATACATACATGGTTGGCGTTAATCTACACACAAATGTACATATCCATCAAACTACACGTGTACGACAGTCGGATAAAAAATGCATGCATATCTTTTGTTAAACCTCACAAAAATGTATATGTGTGCGCGTGTGCCAGAAGTAGAAACCATGTGCTTACATGTGTTTTCCGTAGGACTATGCCTTTTTGGGGTCCAGTGGTAGGACTATGTGAGGGAGCGTATGTGCTATGTGTATCTTTGTAGAGGATGTGTGTGGTGTATATAATTTATGCGAGATGATACATGTGCAATACCTATGCATTGATGGTGGAAGATTGTGGCATTTGTTACGTATGTTTACAACCTGCCCAATGTGAAAAGCATCAATGGGTTTTAAGTTGCTAATAATGGAAGCTTATATATATGCATTTGTATAGACTGCATTGATAGTACAGGGTTGCTTAAAAGTGGAGATGTTAATGAAAGCGTATATGTGTTTGTATAGACTGCCATTGATTAGATATGATTGCTTGTATTAATCGCCCCTACGGCGTATACTTTCTTTCGCCAGGCGCGGGGGAGGGGCCTGGCCGTTTACTC
>NC_057794.1:4096570-4122445 GCF_018294505.1 Triticum aestivum | reverse complement strand
GCAGCCAGACTCCCTCCCTCGAAGAAGAAGGCCTCTCCTATTGGGGAACGCAGTAATTTAAAAAAAATCCTATGCACACGCAGGATCATGGTGATGCATAGCAACGAGAGGGGAAGAGTGTTGTCCGCGTACCCTCGTAGACCGTAAGCGGAAGCGTTATGACAACGCGGTTGATGTAGTCGTACGTCTTCATGATCGACCGATCCGAATACCGAAAGTACGGCACCTCCACGATCTTCACACGTTCAGCTCGGTGACGTCCCACGAACTCTCGATCCAGTTGAGTGTCGAGGGAGAGCTTCGTCAGCACGACGGCGTGATGATGGGGATGATGATGCTACTGTCGCAGGGCTTCGCCTAAGCACTATGATGATATGACCGAGGTGGATTATGATGGAGGGGGCACCGCACACGGCTAAGGGATCAATGATCAACTTGTGTGTCTATGGGGTGCCCCCTCCCCCGTATATAAAGGAGTGGAGGAGGGGGGAGGGCTAGCCCTCTATGGCGCGCCCTAGGGGAGTCCTACTCCCACCGGGAGTAGGATTCCCCCCTTCCAAGTAGTAGGAGTAGGAGAGAAGGAAGGGGAGGAGAGGGGAAAGGAAGGGGGGGCAGCCCCCACCCAATTTGGATTGGGCTAGGGGGCGCGCCTCACACCTTTTCCCTCCCTCTCCTCTATTCCATTAAGGCCCAATAAGGCCCATATACTCCCCGGGGGTTCCGGTAACCTCCCGGTACTCTGGAAAATGCCCGAACTCATCCGGAACCAATTCGATGTCCAAACATAGGCTTCCAATATATCGATCTTTACGTCTCGACCATTTCGAGACTTCTCGACATGTCCGTGATCAAATCCGGGACTCCGAACTACCTTCGATACATCAAAACACATAAACTCATAATACCGATCGTCACTGAACATTAAGCGTGCGGACCCTACGGGTTCGAGAACTATGTAGACATGACCGAGACATGTCTCCGGTCAATAACCAATAGAGGAACCTGGATGTTCATATTGGCTCTCACATATTCTACGAATATCTTTATCGGTCAAACCGCATACGTTGTTCCCTTTGTCATTGATATGTTATTTGCTTGAGATTCGATCATCGGTATCTCAATACCTAGTTCAATCTCGTTATCGGCAAGTCTCTTTACTCATTCTGTAATGCATCATCCTGCAACTAACTCATTAGTCACATTGCTTGCAAGGCTTATATTGATGTGAGGGCCCAGAGATACCTCTCCGACAATCGGAGTGACAAATCCTAATCTCGATCTATGCCAACTCAACAAACACCATCGGAGACACCTGTAGAGCACCTTTATAATCACCCAGTTACATTTGACGTTTGGTAGCACACAAAGTGTTCCTCCGGTATTCAGGAGTTGCATGATCTCATAGTCATAGGAACATGTATAAGTTATGGAGAAAGCAATAGCAACAAACTAAACGATCATCGTGCTAAGCTAATGGATGGGTCAAGTCAATCACATCATTCTCTAATGATGTGATCCCGTTAATCAAATGACAACTCATGTCTATGGTTAGGAAACATAACCATCATTGATTCAACGAGCTAGTCAAGTAGAGGCATACTAGTGACATTCTGTTTGTCTATGTATTCACACATGTACTAAGTTTCCGGTTAATACAATTCTAGCATGAATATAAACATTTATCATAATATAAGGAAATATAAATAACAACTTTATTATTGCCTCTAGGGCATATTTCCTTCATCTCCCCCTCTCACCCTTCACCACTCCTTTTGCCCCCGCCCCCAGCCCAAGGAAAAAGAAGAAGGCCTCCCTGTTCCACACACACACACACACACACACACACACACACACACACACACACCTCGGTAATGTGCGGCGAGCGCAGGCGCATGGTGAAGATGCCTTTTTTCAATTGTGGAGGAGGCTGAGTTACGTGCATATCTGATTTGTATATCGTAGTGCCTGTGCAGAAGCAGGTTGTTCTGGAGACTAAATACGGTATGTGTTTAATTTCCTATCTGACACTACTGATAGATCCACACCTTAGTTGATTTGAAGAATAAGGCGACTACAATGGTGAAAATACTATTGCATTTCAAGTCATTAAACGTTAATAGAGATGTGAATAGCATGGCACATGAGACTGCAAAGTTTTGCTATGATTCAAGGGCTGATGGCACGTTAGTGGATGGTTTACTGTACTGTGTACATTGGTTGTGTTGAGTTTGATTGTAGGTCGGTGCTCTATGGTGTAAATAAAATGGAAGGATATCAATATTGTTATCTGATGCTTCTTCTCTCATATATAATATCTTCCCCTATGGTGGGTTAAGATAATTCTCTATACAAAACAATCATAGTATCAGAAGTTACAAAACTGGAATGTGATTACGATGATGTGTTCTATTTGCCTGTAAAAAAACTACCAAATGCGCTTCTCGAAGTTGCATGAGTGCAAGAACCATTGAATGTATTTATTTTTCTGGAAGGATTCACATTGCAAACAATGCCAGGGTCGGGCATCATTGAGTTGCCGATGATAAAAAACATAAACATATTGTTCATCATCATCACGCGAACATAGCCAACTTCTCATTAAAACTCAGTGATGCAACCAATCATACAGTATGTTGTTTAGTTGCTTTCGAAGGACTCGTGTTGCCAAGTGGCACCATTAGACATCACCGAGACAAGCACTACGTGATAGATTTGATGATATGGTCAAAATGAAAACAAAAACATAACAACAATCACTATCCCATGCGAGAGGTAGTTGACATTGCCGAGCTCAGTTGTAACCGATGAATGGAAGCATGCACCCAATCACACTCTCCCTAACATTGTACGGGAAAAATCCAAAAGCAATGGATTATGATATGTCCACCAGTAGACCACTAACTTGCTATAGAGGTTATACAATTCAACAAACATGTGCAACGATCTGTTCACTAGAAGCAATGATTTGTTCTAGAATGACTACAATAATGTATAAATCTGGTGTAATTACCTAAACCTTGTTGTCCCTCTCAATTCTAATTTAGTACGTCCTTGAGAATCTCGAGTCAACAATGTATAAATAATCTAAACACCATTGTACTAATTTGAATAATGGGGGGGGGGGGCAAAACTGTGAGCGGTGAAAAATGAGTGAAATAGACATGCTTGTTGAATTATAATAACATGTTGTGTTTAATAGTGAAAAAACCAAGCCAATATTTTCTTCATGTTAGTATGATTCGGGAGCAGTTGAAAAGGCATTAGATTTATCTATTTCATTTGAAAGGGTTCGCATTGCCAAGTAGACATTGCAGAAACTAGTACGAAAAGTCAAGCGAGAGTTGACGATACAAACAAAACATGAGGCATAAACAAAATACTAATCATCATCCCACACGAAGGATACACTGCACTGCCTAGTATCAATGTAATGAGCGCATGCAAACAACCATGTCTCCCATGGTTTCTGCATAGTGAGAAGAAACCCTAGATGCGACGAATGGATTACGATGTCTCCGCCCATAGACGACAAACAAATCCATTACCAACACGATGGGTGCAATAATTTATCTATATGCTTTGGAAGGACTCATGTTGCCAAGTGGCACCCTCAAACATCGACAAAACGAGTAAGGAAAGCCAACCAAGAGCCGATGCTATAAAAAATAGAAACAAAAAGAAATGCCAATCGCCATTCGATTGGGAAGCCAATCTGTTTGTGGCGGTAATTGATGCATGCAGCCAAACTTGTGCTCCTTGTTTCCGCCTAGTTAGAGAACCCTTTTTTTGTAGGAGTTGCAAGAGAACCTTTGTTTCCGTTAGAGTTACGATTTTTTGCATCGATTGACGATAAATAGACTCGTTACCAACATGAAAAATGTGATAATTTATCTAACTATTTTGGAACGGCTAGCGTTGCCAAGTGGGACCCTCGGATATCACGAAAACAAGTAGGCAAAGCCAACCGAGAGTCGACAATATTGACAAAAAACGCCCGTCATCATTGCACGCAGGAGATACGACACATTATCGAGACTAGCAATAACGGACACGTGAAACCAATGTGCAGTCGTTGTTTCCGCCTTGCCAGAGAAACCCTAGACGAGATGGGTTAGATGTTTCCATCCATATGCGACAAACATATCTATTAGCCAGTATACATCCTAGACCGGTCAAAACCCTCGCTTTTTGAGCTCAGTTTCAGTACGTGTTTGACACAATGCAAGCCTACATGAAGGCTAACTGGTCCGCTCCAGAACGCTGATAGGCTAGAGTTGATACCAGCTACACAACCCTAAAACCTTCGGAACCCTCGCTTTCGAGCTCAGTTTCAAATACACGCAAGGTGCAACATAAGCGCATAAGAAGTTAGGGAACATAAGTAAGAACAGTTAACGACAGTCACCATTCGACACGAAGGGAGGGATACGACGCAACTGCTGACCCCGATAGTAACCGACACGTGCAACCACTCGTGTCCACCCACTTCTACCTAGCTAGAAGAAGAAAAAGAAACATCTGGAGAGACGAAGGTTCGCGATGTCCCCGTCCATCAAGAAACGTCAAACGAATCCGTTAACAACATGGCATGGAAGTAGCAGAATAAACATTGCACACACTTGTGCCTAGCGCATCCGCGTGCGAAAGCAACGGTTTAACACTAGTATACTAGTAGTGCGTAAGTAAGTCAGACGTAGATACCAACATCATAGTACAAGGCCATCCAAAAATCCTCGCTTTCGAGCCGTTGGCTCCACCGTACGTGGTGGACGTTAATCTACACATACATGTACACACAAACCTACCCATGAAACAAATAGAGCACAAGACATGCGCATAATTTTTTTTTGTTTTAAAAGCGCACACCAAAGTGTATATATGCTGTGTGGAAATGTATGTGCATAGCATATCTTTCGAGAGGATGCGTGTAGTATACACACATACATAAATTTTATGAGATGATATGTATGTGCAATACACACACGCGCGCGCACACACACACACATATTGATGGTGGAAGATTGTATGTACCATTTTATTTGATGGTTTTACTAGCTGCCGAAAGTGGAGATGTTAATGGAAGCGTATATATGGAGTATATATGCATTTGTATAGACTGCATTGATGGTGGGAGATCGTGGCATTTGATATATATTGATTTTTTTGCGGAACATATATTGATTGATGATTTGTGTGTGATATATTGATGATGTGTGTGTGATATAGTATATATTATGATTTGTGTGCGATATGTACACATATTGATGGTGGGAGATTGTGTGTAGCATTTGATTTGATGGTTTTACCACCTGCTGAGAGTGGAGTTGGGTAATAATGAAAGCGTATATATGCATTTGTATTTGTATAGGCTGACTGCATTGATTGTACATATTGCGTGTACTCCCTTCGTTTCAGTTTACAAGCCCTGCATGTATACCTAGGTTGCCAATTTTATCACTCTAATATAAACTATATAACACAAAAATTATACCGTTTGAAAATAGAAAATCTAAAGTTTATATTGATATATTTTTTGTAATATATGATTTGTATCAGGTTGGTCAAATTGATAGCCTAGGGGTACGCACACGCCCTATAAACTGAGAGAGGACGAGTATTAATCGCCTCGGAGGAGCGTACAATACTTTGGGCGGGCGCGGGGGCTGTGGCGGTGGCCCGGTCGTTTACCCGGAAGGAATAAACCGCAGACAGGAAAGGGGGGTGACGTGCGGGCCATAGCCAGGGCCAGGTGGCCGCCCCCACGTGTCAACCGATGCAGCCCGCTCCCACTGCGATAAGAAGGGGGGGGGGGCGTGTGGCCGTCCGTCGCAAGGGCAGCCAAGAAGATATAGCGCATTACCGAGACTAGCGACAATGAACGCGTGAAGCGAATGCGCAACCGTTGTTTCTGCCTAGTCAGAAAAAACCTAGACAAGATGGGTTAGATGTTTCCATCCATATGCGACAAACACATCCATTATCCACTATGATTGTAGACGGGTGAAAAACCTCGCTTTTCGAGCCCAGTTTCAGTACGTGTATGACGCAACGCAAGCCTACATGAAGGCTAACTGGTCCGCCCCAGAACCCTAATAGGCTAGAGGTGATACCAACCACACAACCCTAGAACGTTCGAAACCCTTGCTTTCGAGCTTAGTTTCAAAAACACGCAAGGTGCAACAAAAAGTGTATAAGAAGGCAGGGAACATAAGCAATAACAGTGAACGACAATCATCATTGTGCACGAGGGAAGGGAAACACCGCACCACCGACCCTGGTAGTAACCGACACATGCAACCACCCATGCCCACCCGCTTGTACCTAGCTAGAAGAGGAAAGAAAAGCTCCGGAGAGACGAAGGTTTTGCGATGTCCCCGTCAACGAAGAAACGACAAACAATCCCGGTAACAACATGGCATGGAAGTAATAGAATAAACCGACGCACACACTTGTGCCCAGCTCATCCGCGGGCGAAAGCAACGGTTTAGCACCACCACTAGTGTAGTATACTAGCAGTGCGTAAGTAAGTCAGTCAGACGTATATACCAAAACCCTCGCTTTCGAGCCGTTGGCTCCACCGCACGCACAATGCGCGGTGGGTGTTAACCTACACGCACGCACGCACGCACGCACGCACGCGTACACACAAATGTACCCATCAAAAGCGCGCATGCGAGGCATATATAGAATAAAATAGAAAGGCACGCGCGCATAAATTTATTGTTTCGAAAGCGCGCGAAGCGTATATGTGTTGTGTGGAAATGTATGCGCTATCCGTATCTTTGGAGATATACAATTTTTGTGAGATGATGATGTGTGTGTGTGCAATGCATGCACACATTGATGGTGGAGGATCAATGTGTGTGTGTGTATGATTTGATTTGATTTGATTTGATTTGATTTGACGGTGGAGTATTTACCGCCTGCCGAAAGTGGAGTTGTTAATGGAGTGATGAAGTTTGTATATGTATATGCATTTGTGAGTAGTATTTGTATAGTGGAGTGCATTGATTGTACAGGATTGCTTGCTCGTATTAACCGCGTATACTTTGGGCGGGCGCGGGGGAGGGGGAGGAGGAGGGGGCGGAAAGAGAGAAACCGCAGGCAGGAAGAGGGTGACGTGTCATCCGGTGTAGGCCGCGATAAGAAGGGGCCGCGGGGCGTGTGGCCGTCGCAAGGCCGGAACAGCCAGCCAGACCCCCTCCCTCCCTCCCCTCACCCCCTTCACTCCGCCCCGACCCGACCCACACCTTGGTAATACATGTGCAGCGGCGGCAGGGCCATGGCGAGGAGGTGCTGCTGCTGCTGCTGCTGCTAGGTAGGTAGGTAGGTAGGTAGGGTTTCTTTCGGCCTGGAACAAGAAGACCGTACGACGCCGACGACGAGGAGAAGGAGGAGCGTCCAGGGGCGGATCTGCTAGCGCCTTCCCGGTGAGCGCCTCTCTCTGAACCGGATCTATCCATGCCGCTCTTGGATTTTCAAATTTCAGTGTTCCCTTCTTCTTCTCTCCATGCTCCTTCATGTCCCCCCTCCCACCCTCCCACCTTCTTCGATTTCTCCGCTGCGTGGATTTTTCCTGTCGGCCCTCCATTGTCCTCGGCTCCCCGCTCCGCCGATTTCTGGCGCGAGCGGGGCGGATCTGAGGTTCCCCTCCCGGATTTCCCAAGAATCCCACCTAACGCTTCCCCCGCACCAACAGCAGATCCGCTCACACTTGTATCCAAAAAAATTAGTAAATTAAAATACCACTTTCCCCACCACCGCCACCATGTGCAAGATTTCCTCCTCCATGTATGCATGTTGACCAAGAAAATAATTTTATCCGCAGCGCAAGAATCCGCTTCTTATTTTATGCACGCGTGCGTGATTTCACCTGCGGATCAACTACTATTCTACACGCAGCGCAATCTACCGCTGCCAACAACAGACAAATTTCCTGCGTCTTGATCAACTACTCTGTTTCTTCTTCTTCTTGCAGTTGCAGGAGGCCGAACGTCGCAAGGAGGCAGGCATGGAGCACTACACCATGAGGCTCAGCGCGGGCGGAGGGGCCACGCCCACCCAGCAGCAGCAGCAGCAGCAGCTCTGCCCCTGGGGAGAGCCCCTGATGGTGGCGGCGCCTGACCGAAGGTCGAGGTTCTGGCAGATGGACGTGGCCGTGGCGGCACAGCCGGCCCGCATCGAGGTCATATGCCCGCTGCCGCGACGCCCGGCCCGTCCTCCACACCCCGTCGAGCCCTTCGGCAGGGCCACCTCCAGGCCTAACAACGGGTGGGTGTGGTAACTCTCTCATCATCATCATCATCCAGTTGCTTGCATACATGTTGTTGTGTGTTTAGTTAATTTAACTTGAATTGCTGATTGATATGTGGTATTAGCGTAGTCAGCTACGAGGTTGCATATGATCTTGTTAGAATCATGATTGTGTAATAAGGCGTACACTCTATTATTAATCTTGTGCAGCAGCAAGTAGGCATAAGCATGCAAGGTAGCTAGGATTTTTTTTTGGAGGGAAAAGAAACATGATGTAGGGTGCTTATAACGGTCGAGAGATTATTACATGGGACATCACTAACTATACCTTACCAGAAGCTAGGAAGGCAGCGAAGCATGCACACGTTATCAGAACCTGCAGACAGCAAAGCGTGCACGTACGATGACAAAGTAGGCAACAAAGTTGGTTTAGGGTTTGCATCTTGCGAGCACACCATGCCTCAATTGAACCAACAAAAATTAGTGAAGTAGAACAGACTTGACATATAAGGCTATAACGGTCGATAGCTTCTTTCATGAGACAACACTAAATGCTTAACTAGAAGCATAAGCATGCAACGGCATAGTATGCAAACAGCATACGGTTGTATGTCCCGACAAAGTAGGCAGGGGACATAATTTAGAGTTATATACCATTTGCACGGCACATTTCATAACCGTCTGGGTACCGTTACAAAAGTTCAGTAGCGACAAATCAAGCGAGTCTGACCTATGTTGCTTTGATTTTTGCAGGACGCTACCGGTGTATAGAACAGACTCCGCCTCTGATATCCTTGATCTCATCCTCAGCAAGGTAACCTTGGTGCTTTAAATCGCCAGTTCCTGTTTATCATATACAGCACCACATCATTGATATCTGATACGAGATTGTTTGTATCTTGCCTTTCAGAATGACCCTGATGTTGATACCGATTCCAACGGCCAGGCGGGCTTTTTCTGTGGCTCGCCTCCCGTCCGCACTAACAACCCCATTGTGAATGATCCGCAGTTTGGTAGGAATACCCCCTGTTTTTCTCCTCTAGGGAGCCCATTCAGCAAGATGCTTGGTGGAAGAGCTGAAGTAGGCTCTCCGTCTTGCGGGGCGAGTAGTAGCCCGAAAGTGAGGATTGAAGGCTTTGCCTGAGAGCATTTTCGCCATACCACCAATTCACCATTGACCATTAGCGCCATTTTGCACCCGCACCCCACCCCCCCAACATGTAAATTTTCCGCCCCCGAGATACAGCTAGTCCCTTTAATCCTAAGCTAAGCTAGTAGTACCTATTCGAGTCAGAGTTTATCTAGTTGAGTTGAGTTGAGTCCTCATCGTCGCCCGCCTGGTTGTCGCTTTTGAAACTGCGCAATCGCAGAGAGCTTTCGGTTATGTACATAGGCGAGGTCTCCCGTCCGTTGTGTCCTGTATCTACATCTTGTGTAATGTGTGTGTGTCTTGTGTCTAGCAAGTGTCCCCAGTCCATGGGTGTGTTCAGAGTCTAGCAAGTGTCCCAGTCCATGGTGTGTTCAGAGTCTGTAAATACCGTCTGCCCTGCATTCAGATGCATAATTAAGAAACTATTATATTATTATATTAAATCCTCTTTGTTCCTGTGGTATTATCATAGCATCTATCTGTGAATTTTGATGTTGACATTCAGCTGTCATCATATAGTTTTCTTTACACAGTTCTTAGGCAGCATCAGCCGCCCTGGTTCATTTTGTGTTTGCAGCCTGTGGTGGGGCTTTTGTGTGCACACTTCTTGGCTCGATGTAATTTTCACGGACCCTTATTTTTAGATGAACTTGGTCCAATCTGTATGCACAATACTGCTGTAACATGAATTGTACCTTGTCTGGCTTTGGTTAACCTCTTATTGTAGCAAATGAGGTGTTGTGGGCCAAAAGATGGACAATCTTGTGTTGCCCTTGAATTGTACTTTGTCTGGCCTTGTTAGTATCCTTTTGAAATCAAAGTGTTGTTGGCCAAGAGACTATCAATTCTTGTTGCCCTTTGGAGGGTGTTTGTTGCAAAGCTGATGCTGATGTGTAGTGAAATGAAACTTTATATATGTATATGGAGTGTTGTTTTGTTTGGTCCCAAGCAAGGGTGAGATGAGATGAAGAATTCTTGTTGTCTTTCCTTTGGATGTTGATGGGATGCTGCTCAATTCTAGTTGGTGTGGATGAATCTGATGCCGATGGTGATGGACAAAGATGAGACAGACGTTTGTTCTTGTTCTTGCTTTTTGTTTTGTCTCTGTTCAATATTTTCTTGTCCTAGGAATCACCATCAAATAAACAAAACTACCTCCAGGAAGGAATCATCAAGAGATACAATCCATATGAATAGCCTAACAAAACATAACCAATAATTGAATGATGAATTGCTATTCTTGTTACTCCTGTACAAGAACTGGTTACATCTCATCTTGCAATAATAATACAGTATTAGCAAATTGGTGATGCTCCAATTGAGGGAGAAGAACATCTTGATGATGATGGTTACAACAACAATTGCCTCAAATTCGTGTTCTTGTTCTTGCTTCTTGTTTTTTCTAGGCTCGATTCTTATGGTAGGAATCAAAGGGGATAAAATACTCTAGATACAATCCATGTGAATAGCCTGATCTAACCACTCAGACAGAACAGAAACAAGAAACCCAGAGATGAATGATGAATTGCTATTCATAGATTGAGGCAAATGAAATGAAATGCATCATTTATTTACAAATAAAATGAAATGGACTGTCTTTTTACAACATGATGATGATGGTGATGGTTACAACAATCATTGCTGTCAAACTAAACCTGAGTTAAGGATAACTATGAACACAGCCTAGCCAATTTACAGGTGTGTACAATTTACAAATGAACGAAGGAATGCAAATGTGAATAAATTAATGGATCAGAACTACAATTAAGCTGTGCAATAATCAGTGGTGAGATGAGATGATTGGTTGTATCATCATCATCTCATCTGATGACGGCCCTCGAGTGCCTGAGGATCATGCTGAACGGCGGCGCCGGCGGCCGCACCCGGCGACCTCCGGTAGCCGTCGTTGTCGTCACAGTTGCCGCTGTCGCTCCCTTCTTCACCACCACCACCACCTTCCCCGTGCTGTCCCTCTTCCCCGTGCTCGTACTCACCTTCTGAACAGCCGCCGGAGAAGCAGCAGCAGGAGACGGAGGAGTAGGAGCGGTGGCCGCCTTCGCCGGCGTCGTCGTCTTGGCCGACGCGCGGGCAAACGCCTTCTCCAACGTGTTGTTGTTGTTGCTGCTGCTAGGCGTGGGCGTGCTCCTGCGGCTGGCGCCGGCGGGCACGTCGCCGCGGAGGCTGGATTCGAGCAGCAGCACGCCGGCGCAGTGCTTGAGCACCTCGAGGCTCACGCGGGCGCCGTCCAGGCACCGGAGCCCCCGCGCCCGCCGCGCGCCGATCCCGAAGTGCTCCGCCAGGGCCGCCGACGCCGCCTCATCGTCCTGACCGTCGTCCCCGGCGACGGCCCGCCCGAAGCTGCCCTGCGCGAGGAGCACGTCGAGCGAGTCGACGACGCCCACGGGCTCCGGCGCGGGCAGGCCGAAGGCGGCGAAGGCCTCGCGCACCCGCAGGCAGCCCGAGCGCCGGATGCCGTGGCCCGCCCACACGCGGCCGTCCAGCAGCTCGAAGATGTCCGGGAAGACGTCCTCGAACGAGGGGGCCGAGGAGGGGAGGTGGACACTGCCGTCGTTGGCGACGTCGTCGGGACGGATGAGGGTGGAGTAGCTGGAGACCTCGACGAGGCGGCGCGGGCAGACGAGGGTGGCAGCGAACTCCAGCAGGCGGCACTCGCCGGGCGGCGACGGGGACTGCGCCGCCTCCACGTCGAAGAACACCATCTCCCTCTTCTTGGTGGTCGCCATTGGTGGAGGTTTCTCGGCGGTGGAGCTCTGTTTGTTTGTTTGTTTCTTGCTTGAAGGAATGGATCAATGGAGGAGGGCAAGGATGGGAGAAGGGATGATCTTGTCTTGTCGGAGGAGCCTGGTGTACCGTGTATATATAAGCTTTGACGATCAAATGGCGGGAGCACGCATGCATGCTAAGCTAGAGAGACGAGCTGAGAGGGAAGAAGAAGAAGAAGAAGAGGAAGAATATTTCTTGGAGAGGAGAGGGGTTGCTTGGGGTGGACGTAGGGTGCATGAGTTTTGTGCTTGGGGACTTCCAACAGTGGAAGCAAAGCTAGCGGCTTGCTCAAAATTCAAAAAGGAAGGTAGGGCATGCAAGTAAGTTAGTTACTTACCTCAACATCTCAACCTACTCTCTCATGTTGATTTTCAAAAAGGATTCCAAGTTTCACAAGCATGCAACAACATTATCCACCTTGCTAAGTTACTACCAATGCAAGAGCCCATTTCATTTTCTCTTTTCTTCTTCCCATCACATGGACCAATTCTTCTTTTGTGTTTGTCCGTCCGTCCGTATGTACTGTACGTAAACAGACATCGACCGAAATTTTGACGAAATTCCAGTAGATTCCTCGGTGGGCGCCGGAATATATTTACCCTTGAATTATTCGGCCAAATTCCAGCAAGACTTAAATTTAGAGAATTTTGAAAATCCAAATAAATAAATATGTCTGAAATTGGTCGATAAGGCCCGCAATTTGCATGTTGCAGACATTGTAAACCTTGGTGTGTGCTACACGTATGCTCGAGAGGTAACAACGAAATGTGTTATGGAAATGCTTTTCATGGTCCCACGATCAAGCAGCCTTGTTGCTGGCCTTGAGTTTTTCGTGCAGGCAATATGCAGTGGTGTGAAGCTAGGTGCTACCTAGCCTTAGGTGTGTTGTCTCCCCTTTGCGTCCGTGTGGGGGTCACCATTCTACGCACGCGCACACCTACTAGTTAGCAATTATTTATTCTAATCTTGGATGGCTAAGAAAATTCAAATACAATGACAAGAATATTCCACATACGTACTGCTCCCTTTGTTACACTTTACACGGATAGATGTTTCTTCTTCTTCTTCTTGGACGCTTGCAATCTTTGTTTCAAATTCCCCTCTAGCTTGTTAATCACATGTGCGCAAATACTAACCTTTCACATCAATCTGACGTCGGTTTCGCCTTCATATCTAGAGTTCAATCATATTTGCAAAGGATTCAATGGAACCAACCAATCCACTGTCGCTGAGGTGGACAAGAAGCGGAAAGGCTATGTCTGGTTTCTTTTTTCCAAATGATAAGTGCCACACATGTGGCACAAAGCACCCCGGTACTGACGTTTCTTACAACTAAGTTGTCATCCGAAAAGGAAAAAAAAACCCTAAAACTTGCCAACCCAAAGGAAAGTTGTCGTGCTTGATGACTAAAGTTGTCATCCTTGCGTCACTAAACTTGTCAAATAAAATGTTCGGAGTTGCCATGTGTTCATGCCACAAGTGTGGAACTTATCAAGGTCCTTCTTATCTGGCCTAGTGCGAGTCCGAAGTCATGCTCGCCTACAACCGCACCAAACACGGGCTGGCGCAATACTGTTTGGTTTTCTTCATCGATTATTTTGTGCATCTTACATTGGTTTTTATTGCAGTTTTTTCTAGGAACCGGGGTTTTGTTTGGTTTTCGCTATTCCTTCCGGTTCTCTCATTCCTGCTTTTCTTTTGTCCAATTCTTTTTTCTACTTCTTTCAGAAAAATGAACAGTATATAAAGATTTTTTGAAAAGCATTTTTTATCAGTTCGCAATGGTTTTTCAAGTTTGTCAGAACAAAAAAAAAACCTTTTTTGGGTAGAAAACTTTCTTCGATTTGTAACCTTTTCCACTTGCTCTGTTTTAAATCTTATTTTATCTTTTTTAGTTTTGTACCTCTGCATCTTATTATTTTGATTACTAAAAATAGTATCAAAATTATCCTATTTTTCAAACAGAATAAACCATTTTAATACCTGATAAATATTTCTTGAATACCTGATAAACATTTCAATACATAAAAATATATTTATTAAATATTTAAAATACAAATACTTTAATGTATATATTTAAGGCGTGTGTACTTCTCGTTCCAAGCGAGATATGGATGGCGCCTCGCCTTATTAAGACATAGGCATTCGCCTCGCCTAAATGAGGGTCTACAGTGGGTGACCTGGTAATTGTTAATTTATTTTTATTTTTTTGATTTTTTCTTTTGTTTATATATTGAAATATCAAAAAACTGTATTAAAAAATTACTTTAAATAATTTCTCCAGAAAATTTAAACGTGTATTAAAGAAATGTCTATGAAATGTAAGAAATTATTAACACAATTTTGAAAAAATATTCATGCCTGTAAAAATATGTTTGTGTCTTAAAAAAGGTTCAATTGTTTAATACATGTTCATGACATTTCTTAAAACTGTTCATGAAAATGTAAAAAAATCACCTAATTTTAAAAAGTATTCGTACCATTCATTTTTTCTCTTTATGAAATTTAATTTTGTGGATAATAATAATAGTGCACGTGCATTGGACTAAGCTGGAATCTGCAAGCATTCAATAAACAGAAGAAGTCGAGGCAATATGGGCTCTTTTGTCAGATCAACAGAAATACATATAAGAGTCACTTCAACAATTTAATCATGGTCTTCTCCTATCGACCCCCAAAGAAAAGAAAAAAAATAAAACTATTTACACGGGAAAGCTCCCAACAAGCAAAAGAAGAACATGAATTTTTTTTTGGGTTTTCTTTTTAATTACTACTACAAGCATGGAAATTAAAACTAGCTAAAAGCTACAACTAATGTTTTTGGTTTTTCTTAAGGTTTATTAAACACACAAGAAGAAAGCTTAAAAAGGAAATGAACTAGTATGGATGATACAATGAAAAAGTATGAGCACCGACATCTAGCAATGAGTGTGCGAACATGAATGTAATGTCGGTGGGAAATACGTACTCCCCCAAGCTTAGGCTTTTGACCTAAGTTGGTCTATGGCCACGGCTGGCCTGGCGGATATCCATAGTAATAGTTGGGGTCGTACTGCGAAGAAGACTCTGATTGCCACTGGTGGCAATTATTTCTGGATCCCAATGGTAATTAGACTGTCGTGGAGAATCAACTTGTGGTTCCGACTCTGGCTCTATGGCTGATGTAGGATTTCGGTAGGCGTGAATAGCCTCTGATGGAACGAGGTACTTGCCTGCAGATAAATCAAACAAGGAAGGAGCAGACAGGGTAATAGTCTCAGAATGATGTTTATCAAAGAACAATTTGTATTTAAGCTCCCCTTCCCTATTCTTAACAATAAAATCGTGTGCCACCATACTATTATAATCTAAATAAACAGGGGGTAGCAATTTTTCTTCCTTCTCATAATGCCTAATAGCTATGTTAAAATGCGCAGCTAGGCGTGAAGCATAGATGCCTCCAAAGATGGGGCCCTTTGTACAGTTCAGACTTAACCGTTTAGCAATAATACCGCCCATACTAATAGAGTTATCACAGAATAAACCGTGGAACAAAATAATAATATCAGGAACACTAAGATTTCCATAGTTTCCGCGACCAATTAAGCAACGACTAGCAAATATTGCAAATTAGCGTAAAACATGAAAATGTATGCTAGTGATTCGTGCATCGGAAACCTTCCTCGTTTCCCCTACAGTGATGGTATCTATAAACCCATCCACATCACCACGGTGTGGTTCCTCTATTATGCCCTCGAAAGGGATCAAACAAACCCGACAGAAATAAATATAAAAACAAAAATGAAAAAATGAAAAAAATGGAGAAGAAACATTGAAAACCTTGACTCGTGTGGACTTAAACAATCTAGCTTTACTACTCTGTCATGAATGTAAGGCAAAGCCTAGTGGTTAGGTGCACTGCGCGTAAACCAGATGCGAGATATAACACTCGCGGATATATAGATTCTCCCAACAAAAGAAGACTCTGTCGCTAAGGTTGGACCCTCCAGTCGAGTGTTTGGACTCCGGTATGACATGAAAGCAGGGCGAGTCTCGCTAGCCCGTGTGCTCATTGGCACAACATATTTTATATATCACTAGCACATATGCCCGTGTGTTAGAACTAGATAGATATTTTTAACGAGAAGTATCAGGAGAGATAATTGATGTGTCCATCAAAAGGTCTCCCCGGCGATGTTCTCGAGATCATGTTTGGCCCACGAGTTCTTGATAGTGATGGGGTTGGTGGAGTGGTGGCCACCACCCAACTTGCGCTTTTTTTCTCCGAGTCTGCTTCCGTGTCTAGGTTGCGGTTGCCTCCTCATTTTGTGCAGCACGGCGACCTTCATGACATAGTTGCTTCGACTACTCTCTCCTATGATGGTGTAACCAGATGAAGTACTAATTGCAGGAAATCCCGTTTCTTTGGTATAATAAGCACGTAACCAGGTAGCCCCTACTTTGCCAGCGTTTATTCTCTTTAATTATTTCGACGCTCACTTGCCAACATTTTTTTAATCGGAGCCAAACCAGCATATCCTCTTTTATTGGCATGTGCCCACATTTTTTTAATTATAGTCAAGTAACATAATCTCTTTTATCGTCAAATAGCACGTCGGATGCACGACAGTTCGAGTCTGGCCAGGCCGCTGGCAGGTACCAAAATGACTTGTATTTGTAAGGCGTGAATAAAAATTCAAAACAACTACTGAGTTGAAGGATCAAACTCATGACCTCAAAAACTCGACCACGTGCTGCTAGCCACTCGAACAAACAGCTCATGCTAACAAATGGCCAGGGCGAAAGTTTAAAAATATACTGTAGCGTAACATACAATTTTTTTTTCTGTTTTTCTTGATTTTTTTCAAAAAATAAAGTAATAATTACGATATTTCGAATATTCTTTAAGATGTGACAATTTTTCGAAATTTACGTTTTTTGAAAATATGAACCTATTATAACAAAGCAAACATGTTTTGAATACATGATTTTTTTAAAAAATGAAAACATGTTTTGGACATTGAAAAGAATTTTGAAAAACATGTTTTTAAACACAAACATTACTTTGAATTTTTGAACATTTCAATAAAATATACATATTTAATTTTTTAATGCAATATATTTTGTAAATATCAAACAATTTTGGAAAGCATAAAAAAATTAATATGCAAACTTTATTCTATAGTTTTGAATAAATTTTGGAAGAAGAAGAAGAAAAAAATATAGTTTAAAAACAATTCAAAATGGGCAAAAAATAATTATGAAGATTTTACGAAAATTTAATCCAAAATTAAAATTCTGAAATATTGAAAAATTTAATTTATGAAAAAGGAGAAAAGAAAAATAAACTTGAAAGGTAAAAAAGAAAAAGTAAAGAGAGAAGAAAAAGAGAAAGGAAAAGAAAAAAAAGAAAAGAAATAGAGAAAAAACAAATATGGGCCGACCAAATATTGGGCGCCCTATGCCAAACTTTGTCTATTTACCGCCCCAAGCGTTAAATAAGGATTCGCAGCTGCTTCGGCCGGAAATAAATGGGCCGGCTTCGCTGGGCCACAGCACGCGCGGCCCACGTACGAAATTTTTGACAAAACTGTTTTCCTTTTTGTAGCAGATGGACTCAAAAAAATTTAGTACCACCGTGGATAAAACATATTTATTTGAAGGTGAACGGATGAAAAATAATGGAGAAACGCACCTTGCTTTATTAGTAACTAGTACATATGCCCGTGCTTTGCAATGGGAGAAAAATTAGTATGGATTTGAAGTTAGTGAGAATTATTTGTGCAAACAAAACCCTATGTGCACGTAAAAAGGGAGCATTTAGCTTCTTTGTTTCGCCGGGTGTGAAGTAATCAATTCGCTATTTTTCCATTCATTGATTGAGGGCATTTAAGAGTTTTGCTACGTCATCGTACACCGGAGAATGCCCATGAATTATTCAATGTATTTTTCCTTTAATCGAGGAGATTTTAAGGTATGAAGTTTCCGAATATTGTAGGCAACATGAACCATTTTTTAAATCCTGAACAGTTTTTTGAAAATTAGGTACACTTTCAGAAAAACATGAACAAAATATGAAATAGGAACATCTTTTAAAATTTACAATTTTTTTTGAAAACACAAACTTTTAAAATAAAAACATGAACATTATTTGAATTTGTCAACAATTTTTTAGAACAGGAACATGTATCGAAAATCCTTAATTTTTTAAAATGTGTATTTTTTAACAATATTTTGAATTGTGAAAATTTCACTAAAACATGATTTTTTTCGAATTTGGAGGACTTTTTAAATTTCCATTTTTTTTAGAAATCTCTAACAATTTTTAAAAACAATAAAATTTTCGGAAAAAGGAAAAAAATTTCAAGTTCTGATATTTTTTAAAATAGCAAAAAATTGGAGTTAGGAACATTTTCCATATTTTATTTTTTAAAATTCTCTATGTTTTTTGAGAATTTTGAATTTATTAAATAAATTCTATAAGAAAAATAAACTTGGAAGTGAAAAAAGAAATAGGGGAAGGAGAATAAAAATAGAAATAAAACACATAAACAAAGAAAAATGGGCTAGCCCATTATTTGTTTTCCAGTGCGAAGTGCCGACTATTTCTTGCCTTGTACGGAAAATAGAATTTTCGCAGCTGCATGGGCAGAAAAATAAGTGGACTGACTTTACTGGCCATAGCGCGCAGCCCACCTAAGAAATTCCGGAAAAGCCTTTCTTTTAGCAGATGAACGCATAAGAATTTCGGACCACCTCGGATAGAAAACATAATTGTTTTCGAAAGTGAATGGATGAAAAACTTGGCGAAACGCACCTTGCTTTATTAGTAGGGGTATAGAAAAAAGTATAGATATAGACTTATAGCAAGCAATATTAGATTGGGAAAATTATATTTGCCGCTCTCTACAACAAAATGTTGTACAAGGGTGTGTGACTGGGCCATGCTGAACCTGATCATACCCCGGGCCAGGCTTGTCAAAGCCCGAAGCCAAAATCCCAAGGATGAGCCTGGCCTGGCCCGTCCAGAAACACATGAACAACGACATTTTTCAATTGAAATAGTTATTTGAGATATTAAAATAATATAATATACCTATATTTTGAATAAAGCATACATTTCTTACCATTTCTGCCTTTTTGGGCTGGGCTTTGGGCCAAAAAATGGAGCCCCGGCCCGGCCCAGATGTAGGGTTTTCGGTCTGGGGCGTCTAGGTCGGGCTGTCCATGCACGCTACGCATAGTAGAAGGAAAGGCATTTTTTTAGGATCGAACTTGCTAGCTTTTTTTTGTTATGGTTTGTTTCTAAAATTCATCAAATTTGTAAAATTCGCAGATATTTATCAAAATTTTGAAAATTCTTTCAAAATTCATGATTTTATTTTAAAATTTCGAGAATAATTTAAAAAATTGGCAAATTTCATATTTATCATTTTGTTTAAAAATCATGTTTTTTTAAATCATGATGTTTCTAATATTGGTGAACATTTTAAAAATTTATGACTATTTATCAAATCCCTGGCTTAGGAACGACAAAAACCGAAAAATTGTTTTAGAAGTGAATAAAAGGAAATTGTTCCGAACCACTTCCCCGTCACTCATCTTGCCTACTAGATCTCAGACTAAGTGGCTGATTAGTGGGGACAAGACCACATGCTTCTTTCACTTAAGGGCTTCGATGAGAAGGCGAAATAATTTGACCAAATCATTGTAGCAACCTAATGTGATGTTATCAGTGTTCTTAATGAATTGGAAGAGATCACAACATAGTTTTACTCGGAGCTTTTCACTTCTGAGACTGTTTCTAATATGTATGACTTTCCTGACTTGGTTCCAGTAAAGGTCAGTGATGCGATGAATGCCTTCCTTGACGCTAAGTATTCTACAACAAGGTTTAAACTGTATTGTTTCAAATGTTCCGCATGAAGGCCTTGGGCCCGAACTGATTCTCTGAACATTTCTTTGAGAAACATTGGGATATTTGCAGCCAGGAGGTAACAAGGGTTGTCCTTTGTATTGTGGAAGGCGAGGATAGTGATGAGGTACAAAATGGTACTTTCCTAAGCCAGTTCTGTCGTATTAGCCTATGCAACTTACTTTACAAATAACACCCAAAGTTCTGGCTAACCGGCTAAAAGGGGCCCTTCCGGAGATAATATTGAGTGAATAGTCGGCTTCTGTTCCGGGTCGCCTTATCACTGACAATATAATCGTGGCCTACGAGTGCTTACATTTCATGAAAAGGAATAAGTCATTGTAACATCGCCATTGTACTCTAAAATTGGATATGATGAAGGCTTATAATCTAGTTGAATGGGCGTATTTGGAGGTGATAAAGCTCAAGTTTGGATTCTCTGTTAAATGGGCCTCCATAGAAATGAGCATGGTAGCTTCTGTATCTTATTCAATTTTATTCAAGAGCAAGAAACTTGATGAGCTCAAACCTACCCGTGGTATTCGGCAGCGAGATCCAATTCACCTTGATTTTCCTGTTAGCAGTATATGGCCTTTTGAGCCTCCTCAAATCTAGAGACTAGTCATCCCAGTTTACTGGAATCCAAGTAGCTCCTTTGGTGGCATCAGTTAACCACTTGTTATTTGCAGATGACAGTCTGCTGTTTTTCAAGGCAAATGTTTCAGGGGCGACAGATGTGTCAAACCTATTGCCAAGTTTCAGGTCAGAGAATAAATAATAGCAAGTCTTCAGTGTTTCTCAGCAAGGGTTGTGTAGAGAATGTTAGATATGATGTCAAAGGTGTTCTCAATGTCCAACAGAAACACTAAATGAGAAATATTTGGGCTTGCCTTATGATATTGGTAATTCTAATCTACTGCTTTTTAGTATCTCAAAGACATACTATGGGACAAAGTGAATGGATTGATTGAAAAAATGATATCTCCTACGGGAAAGGAGGTTCTCATTAAGTTAGTGGCTCAAGCAGTTCTAGTTTACTCTATGTCTTGCTTCCAATTACCACGGGGATTATGCGAGCATCTTAAGAAGCTCATCTATATAAAAAGTTTGGGCCACTGACTTACGCCTCACCTTCGCCTCCTTCCTCCTCCTTCTCCGGTGCTAGAAGGAGAGGGAGATCCAGCAGAGCGCCACCAATGGCGATGGACAGATCTGCCACGCAACCACTTGCACTTCCTTGCTGAGACATGGCCTTGTGAGGACATGAGGTCCCCGGAAAAGAAGCAACGGGTCACCGGGCATCGTCTAGGGTTTCGGGCATCAGCTCCAACTCCGGCGGCCACTGGTCAGTTGCTCCTCCTACTCCTCTCAATATCTCTCTTCCTCTTCTAATCGTTTTCTCTTATTTTGTAGCAATAGCATAGGAGAGGTGTGGGGACGATTTGGGTGAGGAAGTACCATCACCATGGACGACGTCATCCCCTCCAGGACCAACATCAGCCATGGACGGAGAGGACGATGACGCCCAGCAGCAGCAACCACAGATGGAATTTATTTTTAATTCCTTATTAGTTAGTAGTAGCGCGGGGTCAGACCCGGGCTACAGATAACTAGTAGTAGTGCGGGTGACACCCGCGCTACTATACTAACAGACATAGTAGTAGCGCAGGGTGGCACCCGCGCTACTACTACTAGTTAGCTGTAGCGCCCTAGTAATAGTGTGGGCACCCGCGCTACTAGTAGTCCTTTACCCTGCGTTGCTACTGGGCTTTTTCCTAGTACTGATGGAATTTGCTAAATTCCTCCATGCTTGTGGTGGAGTTGTTGTAGAACTACCCCATATGATATTATTCAACACTAGGACCATGTTGTTCATCAAGAAGATGCTGAGCACCTCTAAGGTGTACTTGAAAGGCTCCCTAATGCAATCTTGTCCTTGCAGCTATTGTCAAAGTCTACTCTGAATGATCAACCCGAATCACTACCGAACATGTACGGTATCTCAACATCGTCATACCACCTTCGGCACTCTGAATTCGGAACGACAGTTCCAAAGGCGTATTGTGCCGCAAGCAGTGCAAGACCAAGGCAAGACGCAACGAAGCTTGCATATTCATCGGCTGGAGAATAAGTAAACATGACACGATCAAGTTTTAGGTCAAAGAATAAATAAATAGGAAGCCTTCAGTGTTTCTCAGCAAGGATTGTACAGAGAATGTCAAAAATGAGGTCAAAGGTGGTCTCAGTGTCCAAGTAGAAACACTAAATGAGAAATATTTGGGCTTGCCTTCTAATATTGGCAATTCTATGTCTAGTGCTTTTAAGTATCTCAAAGACAAACTATGGGCCAAAGTGAGTGGATGTATTAAAAACAATCTCTGCCATGGGAAAGGAGGTTCTTATTAAGTCAATGGCTCAAGCGGTTCAAGTTTACTTTGTCTTGCTTCAAATCACCATGGTATTTATGCGAACATCTTAACAAGCTTATATGTATCAAAAGTTTAAATGCATACAAAAGTAAATGGTTTAGCTCGTGATCTAATTTATTTAGGTTTTACCATTTATTAATCTGGTGTCGAAGTTATATGTATTGGTTTCTTAGGCAAACACAATCCGTTGTCATAAGACGAAGCGATTGTTCATCGACCTTGCATCTCAGGGACCAGATAAATTGCCCATGTAGTCTAATCCGAACTCGTTAGAAGAATTCAAGATATAACATTGTTCGACATCAGTAGAAGAATTCAAGATGATTAGTATGTAGAGTTGGAGCACATTATTGGCACTAACAAAGTGCTTTGTGTGTTGCTACGGGAAAACCAAAGTGCGAATACAGATAGTGGGCGATAAAAGGAGATGTTCCCTATGCAGTTAGTTGTAAATCCTGCTCTTAACATGTCTGTGATTGAACTAACGGAGTTGAATCCTAAAGTGGTATCTACTTTTGACAAAAAACATTTTGTGATATCGCTAGTTACTTTTAGCTGACTGCTAAGTTTATATTAGGCATGAAGAAAAGGAAGGTTGTCACTTTGTTCCATGATAATCTCATCCACGAATCCTCGAAACTAGTTAGGCTAAAACAATGAGTTTTGCTAAAAATCATCACCTAATGTTCTTGACCGGGGAAGTGATCTCCCTAGGACACGAAAAGCGTGACCTATAACCCAAGAAACATGCATGAATGGGAAAACACATTGATTTTTTACGACCTTCCTGCATCCCAGGACCCAAAATAGTAAGTTATAACCCGCAAAACATCCCTTTTTAGGATTTTTCCCACTTCAAAATACAAATATTACTTTTTGTCTAAAAAAATATGAGCTCACAGGAGCACATCTTCCAAGTCGCCTCTCTCTGCTTCATGATTGTATGTAGTTTTAGACTCCAACATTGTTTAGCTCCTCGTTTAACTATTGGTGCCCGACTAGAATGGAAGACTGCCCAATGGATTTTTTGTTGCATTGGTTGTGGAACCCGAAGATGTACAAAGAAAAGCCCAATGCATTTTTGGTTGCATTGGTTGTATAGACCAAAGAATGACCAATGCATTTTTAGTTCCATGGGTTGTACAGAATGAAGAGGTACAAACAAAAGCAACCTAGTAGTGCTTGTTATTACAAAATTTTGAACTACAAGACTATAGTCTGAACTTCTTTTGGTGATAGATGCTACGGGCGGAGAAACCTGTTGATTGTCCCTGGCTTGCAGCTGGTTTTGGTAGGTGGAGTGTTGGTGTCAAAACCGGCGGATCTCGGGTAGTGGGTCCCGAACTATGCGTCTAGGCGGATGGTAACAAGAGACGTGGGACACGATGTTTTTACCCAGGTTCGGGCCCTCTCGATGGAGGTAAAACCCTACTCCTGCTTGATTGATCTTGATGATATGAGTATTACAAGAGTTGATCTACCACGAGATCGAAGAGGCTAAACCCTAGAAGCTAGCCTATGGTATGATTGTTGTTCTTTGTCCTACGGACTAAACCCTTCGGTTTATATAGACACCGGAGGGGGCTAGGGTTACACAGAGTCAGTTACAAGGAAGTAGATCTACATATCCGTACTGCCAAGCTTGCCTTCCACGCCAAGGAGAGTCCCATCCGGACACGGGACGAAGTCTTCAATCTTGTATCTTCATAGTTCAATAGTCCGGCCAAAGGATATAGTATGGCTGTCCGGATACCCCCTAATCCAGGACTCCCTCAGTAGCCCCTGAACCAGGATTCAATGACAATGAGTCCAGCGCACAGTGTCTTCGGCATTGCAAGGCGGGTTCCTCCTCCGAATACTTCATAGAAGATCTTGAACACGAGGATCGTGTCCGGCTCTGCAAAACGAGTTCCACATACCACCGCAGAGAGAATAATATTTCCACAAATCTAATCTGCTGACGTACCCCGTAGTGTGACATCACACCACAACCAGGTCTTTATTCGAATTGTTTTTCATAACCCATCTCAGCGTGTTTCGCGAGGGGGTTTCCTTGGCACGTCTTGTCAAAGCAGAGATCGTGTCCCCCTTATCATGGGATTCTCATCAATACGGACATCGGTAAACCAACCGTGCCTATTGGTAAGACTCCTAGATCTTAGGCAAGTCCCAAACGGCCACGAGGAGGGCGCTTGATATTCACCCTCTTTATAAAGGGGACAAGGCCTTTTCTTTTTTCCCTCTCGTGCTCAATCAAATCCTTCCCCCGCCTCGAGTTCTAACACCCAAAACTCAGGTCAGGTTCTTCGGACCTTGAACTATGTCCGGATCCAACCTTCAAGGTCGGTGGATGCCTTCCTCCATCATGGAGGAGGACATCAAGAAGTTGAGAGAGGCCAGATCTCTAACCGCCGAAATTTCGCATCGGCTGCCTGCCCGAGGGCAGGTCGTCCCTACTCCCGAACCCAACGAGAGCGTCGTGTTCGTCTCCCACTTCCTCCGAGGACTAGGCCTCGCTCTGGATCCCTTTGTTAGGGGTCTTATGTTCTATTATGGGCTAGATTTTCATGATCTGGCCCCGGATTCCCTTCTTCACATTTCGTCATTTATTGTCGTATGTGAGGCCTTCCTCCGCATTACCCTCACTTCGGCCTGTGGCTCAATACCTTCGATGTGAAGCCGAAGATGATCGAGGGGCAGCATGCAGCGTGCGGATGCACTTTAATAAGCAAAATCGCTGACGCTCCCTGGCCCGAGGGTAGCTTCCCAGAGGTGTCCGGATTGTGGCAGCGGGAGTGGTTCTACATCACAGCTCCCCGAAGTGCCAAGTGGGTAGCTGCCCCCACCTTTCGCTTAGGCCCCCCACCACAACTGATGTCATGGATCAACAGGAGGCTGAGCTGGGGTCCAGCCAAGGACGTGCCAATACTGCAAAGTTGTATCTGAGATCTCTTTGAGAGAGATTTCAGTCTGGTTATGGTAGTGCAAGTTATGCTAGTTCATCGAGTCCAGCCTTGCAAACGCCGGCCCCTTCGCATGTGGGAATTCAACCCGGAAGGACCGCGAGCTATTCAACACTTCCTTGGCATGATGCCCGAGGAGATGTACAAATTGTTCTTCGGACCACAAATAATGTGTCCGGACATCACTGAGGATGCAGGTCTGAGCTGCAATCGCCTGGATACCCAAGTAAGTAGCCCCACATCCGAACACACTGTCCGTTTATTTATCACAACGTCGCCCTAAAAAATCCGCTCTTTGACCAGGATTGGATAGCGAAGGCAAAGTTGATCAGGTGTCTGGCCCCCTCCCTGAGACATCACCAAATCCCGTGCTAACCAGGATGCTGGAGATCGCGCCTTATC
>NC_057794.1:4087746-4096337 GCF_018294505.1 Triticum aestivum | reverse complement strand
TAGCGCCTCCGCGAAGGAGGTTAACCGGGGAGGAGGAACCGAAACTTCCTCTCCCCAAGGAAGGAAGAGGACCGCCTCTGAGGACCCGGAGACCATGATCTCCAAACGGGGGAAGAAATCTTCGCTGGAGGGTCCTGCCCTGGGGGATACCCTGACCGCACTATGCCCTCAAGGGGATCAGCCCTCCATCGAGCCGTAAGTAAAAGGGTACTTAATAATGAAAATATCTCGCTTTACTTATGAGGAAAATAACCGAAGCATTTATCTTGCAGTCCGGATCTTAGCCCTTCTTAGCAGAGCTCGTCCTTAGGGGATCTTCTTCCAGAGATGATGGAGAGTGAAATGCCTCCTCCTGCCATACCGCCTCATGAGGTGGGCGACCCCGAGGTGTCGTCGTGGAGGGTTTCTCCTGATCTGGCAAGGCCAGAAGGTAATCCTATGGCCACCCGAAGTCCTCAGTATCCGGCTCTTGAAGAAGGCAATCGAAAGAGTCCGGCACCGTCTGGTGTACGGTCGAACGTACTGAGGGATCTGCTAGAGCAAGCAGCTATCTCAGAAGAGCACCGCACGTTGATGGGTACGGTGATTGAAAGGATTTCGTCCGCCGAAAGTGGGTTGCATGAAGCCTTTATGAGTCTACTGACGGGTTTTGAGGTACGCGAAATGATGTATATTTTTGACAGTACCCCACATTTTTAGATGTGCCCTGTGTAGATAGTAGCCCCTGAGACTCTGGGTGGTGTCGAAGACGACATCGCACAAAGGATCATAGTCCCAGGAATAATCGTGCCGCCTTAATATGCAGGTGGCGGAGGGTCCGGTGGCCAGCCGGACTGATGAGTTTGCTGAGCTAAAGCGGCAGCTTGGCGTGGCAGACGCCGACATCGTACTTGTCAACACGCGGCTTGACGAGGCACAGGGTATGTGATTCCTCCAGTGACACATGGGAAGAGGAGCATGATGTCAGTACCTATAATATGTGTGAATGCAGATGAAGCTGCGGCCATGGAGAACCTTCGGGCGTAACTTTCCCGAGCCAAAGAACAAGCCAGGAAAAGCGATGCGGCTGCCCTAAAGGCAATCGAGGAGCTGAAAGCCGAACAAGCTACTCACTGTCAAAGCAAGGAGGAAATAGCCAGGATGGCTGTGGAATTGAAGAATGCCGCTGACCGTTACGAGATTCTTGAATACGAAGATCGAGCGAAGAGGACAGACCTGGAGAAGGCCACGATGGCGACCAAAGACACCAGCTCTGCAATGAGAGCGATGAAGGAGGAGCTGCGTCAAGCCGGGGATATCGCGGCTGGGAAGCCCTTTATGCTGCAGATGAAGTTCAGAGATCCTAGGTACGCCCCTTTGGACCGGCTGTGGAGTTCTGTAGATGCATATCTGGACTTAGCGGCGAGTGCTGCTGATGCAGCCGAATACTTCCGAGATCAAAAAGATCGCGAAGTGGAAAAGCTATTCTGGTCACAATTTAACGTTCCAGAGTGTCCGCTTCCATTGACTGATCGGTTGACCGAATGGGCCGAGCTGAATAGACTGTCCGGACTCGCCATGAGGTCTGTTGTGGATCATCTGTGGCCGGAAAGGCCAAAGCCGAACAATTATTTTAGTTTGGTGCAGCAGTTCCTTGGTGTTGTGCCACGCATCGATGCTGTAAAGAGATTGGCATGCATAGAGGGTGCGCGGATGGCCTTTGTCCATGTCAAGACATACTGGGCGGAGATGGAAGCCACCACTGTTGCGACACAGGGTTCGGCCGTAGGCCGAGTGGCTGCTGAGCACTACTTTGAGGAAGTCCTTGAAGGTGCTCGTTCGATAGAGGCTCAGTGCTCGAAGAATATTATGTTCTAGTGACATTGTATTCCTATTGTAAAAACAATGTTTTATTGAGTTTATCAAGGCTGTATTTATACTTTTGCCCAAAAGTACTATGATGCCTCCTGTGCGGCCGTTTATGTATATATGTATATAACCTGAAAGTCAGCCCCCACACATATAATGTGGGGGTGCTCGCAGAAGACGCATGTTCACACTTGCTCCAATGTATTGGTCCATTAAGGAGGTGATAGCGCAGCGAACTAGGCAATCGGACTATAATGCTTTAACACTTTCACTTAGCTAGAGGAGTTTGATAGTGGGGCTACTATATAGCCCCTGGTGGCTCCGCGCTCATTCAAATTCGGGGTGCGTACATGCCTGGACGGGAAACGTCCCTTCGTTAAGGCGGAGGAATCCCGAAGATTCCGCTAGGTCATCAAGTGATTGACCAGTCTCACGCTATATCATGACAGTCAGTTTTCGGCTTTCTCTACTGAGGTGCTCGTCCGGATGAACCATGACACAATCGCAGTAGTTCTCTTGGTGCCGCCCTAGCCGATAGAGCGGAACGTAAGGCAGCAAAACACAGGAGCCGAGCAAACCCAACATTTGACCAAAGATGATTCGAAGCTGATGCATATAAGGCCAAACTCGCGACGCCGAACACTCCCTAAGGTATACGGTCTTTATGATGTAAACCGGGCTAAACAATGCTCTTTGTAGTAAGCCCCTGGTGTCCAGGTACATGCAATATTCTGACGTGGCCACATGCCAATATGTCAGCATCCTTCTCAGTTATATTGAGAATCCGGGGGATGTGTATCAACAAGAGACAGTAAAAAAGGTTTACGTAGGGTCTTAATCTAAAAAGAATCCTTGGGACGGGTCCCTGCTGCCCGTCTGCGCCTGTGTCTTCGTTGTGCCGTATCCTGGACGGGTGTAGCACGATGGTCATCTGTAAAAGAGAGGAACTTAGTTGAAAAGTTGTCGTGCAAAAGGTAGGTTATACTAAATAAACCATGTATAGTTCCAGTTGAGTAAAGTTGAGCCTAATTGTCACTTGTTTACACGCGTTGAGCCCCTTGTATTGTTGTAGGGGTATAGCCATCAAACCTGTATTAATTATATATAGCTACATTGGACTCGTCTAACCGTGTCCGTGGTCTTAACGACCTGTCAGATGCTCTAGTTGGTGAGGCTGTCTAGTGTGCGGCTGCCAAGGCAGCCGCACGGTCTTCCACGCGCAAGGAGCACTCAATATTTTCATTTACTGTAATGATGCCACGTGGACCGGTCATCTTAAGCATGGGAGAAGCGTAATGCGGTATTGCGTTAAAGCGAGCGAAAGCTTCGCGTCCGAGTAGTGCTTGATAGCCACTTTAGAACGGAGCGATGTGGAAGGTTAACTTTTCGCTGCGGAAGTTATCGGGAAAGCCGAATATAACCTCTAGTAGCAGGGAGCCCGTGCAATGGTCTTCTGGGCCTCGCGTTACTCCTTTAAAGGTAGTATTGCTATGGCTGATTTTTGTTGGGTCTATCCCCATTTTGCGGACTGTGTCCTGATATATCAGGTTTAAACTACTGCCGCCGTCCATCAGGACTCGTGTGAAGTGGTATCCGTCAATTATCGTGTCTAACACCAAGGCAGCCCATCCTGCATGCTGGATACTTGCCGAGTAATCCCGATGGTCAAAGGTGATCGGTTTGGACGACCAGTGGCAGAACTCCGCGGTGATAGACCTGGGGCATGTGTCTCTAGGAGTGCCGCTTTGTTTCTCCCCTTCATCACGTGTAACACATTTACTGTTTTGACTTCTGGTGGGAATTTCTTCTGTTCCCCAATGCTTTGCTTGCGAGGCTCGTCCTCGTCTTCACTTGGTGTATCCTGCCCCTTGTGTTAGGCGTTGAGTTTGCCGGACTGCTTGAAGACCCAACATTCTCTATGGGTATGATTTGCAGGTTTATCGGGGGTGCTGTGGATCTGACATAGTTTGTCCAGAATCTTGGTCAGGCTGGACAGTTCGTCTCTGTTGCCTTTGGAGGGCAGCTTTTGCTGACCTGGCCGAGAGCTTCTGAATCCGGCGTTTACCGCCGTGCTCTTCGGGCTGTCTTCTTTATTCCGGCGCTTGTTTTTGCTGCGTCGTGGCTTCCCATTTCTGTCCCTGACTTTGGATGTACTTGGGTCGCTGGTGCTACATCGGGCTAACCAGCTGTCCTCGCCCGCGCAAAAGCGGGTCATGAGGCTTGTTAATGCTGCCATTGTTGTCAGCTTTTCTTGGCCGAGGTGTCTGGCAAGCCATTCGTCTCGAACGCTGTGCTTGAAAGCTGCTAAGGCTTCGGCGTCCGGACAGTCGACTATTTGGTTCTTTTTAGTGAGAAACCTGTTCCAAAGCTTTCGGGCTGACTCTCCGGGCTGTTGAGTTATATGACTTAAATCGTCTGCATCCGGTGGTCGGACATAGGTCCCTTGAAAATTTGCCCGAAAAGCGTCCTCGAGCTCTTCCCAGCTTCCAATGGAGTTTTCGGGGAGGCTTTTAAGCCAGTGCCGAGCTTACCCTTTGAGCTTGAGGGGTAAGTACTTGATGGCATGGAGATCGTCTCCTCGAGCCATGTGGATATGGAGGATGTAGTCCTCAATCCAGACCCCAGGGTCTATCGTTCCGTCGTACGCCTCTGTGTTTACGGGTTTGAATCCCTCTGGAAATTCATGGTCCAGCACCTCATCGATGAAACATAGGGGGTGTGCGGCACCCCTGTATTTGGGTGTACCGTGGTGTTCGGATTTTTGTTGTGTTGCATTGCATGCTGGAGCGCGCTTGCTTGGCCCGTAGATGGATCTGGTTGCGCCGTCCTTTTGATGCGAGCCCTCACGTGGATCGCGTACTGGCTTGTGTGTGGCATCGTTTGCCGCTCTATGTTGGCCACGAGGTCGTCTATCCGCCTGGATGGCTGTTTTGTTTTTTGATTGCGGGGGATCTAAGGCCTCATCATCGAATTCAGGTAGCATATTTCGCTTCGGGTAGCTCTTTGTGTGGCGACTACCGCCGTACTTTGCTGCAGTGCTTAGTACTTTACTCCATCTAATTCTGAGTGTATCTTGCGCAGCCCTGAGCCTTTGCTTCTACTTTTTCAGACTCCTCGCAGTGGCGACAAGCCTTTGATGGGTATTCTGTTGCTTCGGGTGCTTGTCCGGTGTGATGTCGTCTGGACTGTTATCTTCGCCGGAGACGGGTTGTTCGGTTTGATTCTCCGTGTTGCCGTGGTCGGACGGTGGTTCAATGCCGTGTTTGTCGTCCGCTGGCTCACCCTGCTCTATCGCTGGGTCTATATGATCGTTGTTTCTGCCGAGGCGGGATTTGGAGTGGCGCTTACGCCACCGCTTTGATTCCTTCTCGAGGGAACGATCCTTTACTGCGTCCTTCCGTTCCTCGTCGTCGTTTTCTTTGGGTGTGTCCATCATGTATACATCATATGATGAAGTGGGCGTCCAGTGCCCTGTGGGCAGTGGCTCCTGTTCATCTCCTGCATCGTCGTCCATAGCGTCGATGTCTTCAGAGTTGAAGGCGAGCATGTCGGTCAAATCGTCGATAGTGGCTACTAAGTGGGTGGTGGGTGGGTGGCGAATTTCTTCGTCGTCCGCATCCCGATCTGGTCGGCCATAGTTCGGCCAGGACTCTCTTGACATGGAGAGAGACCTTAATGAGTTCAGTATGTCACCAAAGGGCGAGTGCTGAAAGATATCCGGGGAGTTGAACTCCATGATCGGCGCCCAGTTGGATTCGATAGGCACGGGCGCAGGCGGTTCGGAGTCCCTGGCCGGGGAAGAATCCGACAGTTCAGCGTCACGGCTCCCGTGAAGGGTAAGGTCGGTATTTGGCTCGATCGCTGCTGAAGATGCGGCCTCCGTGGCGGGGTCTATCCACCCATCCTTGGATGGCGCAACTGGCTCCGAATTGAGGGTCGGAGCGGTCGCCGGTGCGATCTCCCGAACACTGTCCGATGGTAGAGCTAAATCATGCTCATCGTGACCGTGCGGCGCACTCGGAAAGGGCTCGAATCCATCGAAGATCAAGTCTCCATGGATGTCGGCCGTGTGGTTTATGCTTCCAAACCTGACCTGGTGGCCAGGGGCGTAACTCTCGACCTGCTCCAGATGGCCAAGCGAGTTGGCCCGTAGTGCGGAGCTGCCGAATACAAAGATCTGTCCGAGGAGAAAAGTCTCACCCCGGACTGCATCACTATCGATGATTGAAGGGGCCATCCGCCCTAGCGATGACGACACAGAGGAACTCTCAATGAAAGCACCAATGTCGGTGTCAAAACCGGCGGATCTCGGGTAGGGGGTCCCGAACTGTGCATCTAGGCGGATGGTAACAGGAGATGTGGGACACGATGTTTTTACCCAGGTTCGGGCCCTCTCGATGGAGGTAAAACCCTACTCCTGCTTGATTGATCTTGATGATTTGAGTATTACAAGAGTTGATCTACCACGAGATCGAAGAGGCTAAACCCTAGAAGCTAGCCTGTGGTATGATTGTTGTTCTTTGTCCTACGGACTAAACCTTCCAGTTTATATAGACATCGGAGGGGGCTAGGGTTACACAGAGTCGGTTACAAGGAAGGAGATCTACATATCCGTACTGCCAAGCTTGCCTTCCACACCAAGGAGAGTCCCATCCGGACACGGGACAAAGTCTTCAATCTTGTATCTTCATAGTCCAACAGTCCGGCCAAAGGATATACTCCGGCTATCCAGATACCCCCTAATCCAGGACTCCCTCATGGAGTGTCGGATTCAGTGACATGAAGAGAGATTTGAGCAGGGAGGCGACAAATATTTGTTCCCGCACACAACCAGTTTGATGAAATTCCCAAAGTACGACGCAACGACGTCTTCTTGTCCTCGTTCCATGCCGACACACATCAACGTTGACAAGTCACCATCTAAAAGGTTATCCATGAAGGCATAACCAAATCCTGAATGTACTTAACGTTCTTTCATTCACCTTTAGATTTTTTTCCTTCTTTACAATAGGTCATTTTGTGTAGTTTCACAATTTCCTTATAGGTGAAGGTTTTGCACTTATTTTCTTAGGTTACTTTGTTAGCATGTTCTTAACTTGCACAAGACAAAAGTTGGAATGCTAATGTTTTTCTTAACTTGAACTGTCGATTATCCTGTAGCATTTAATAGCATATTAGTCCAATGCTCTAATCTTTATACTGCATATTCTTTCCCTACTGGTATGAAGGACAACTTTATATTTAACCAACTTATACTCCACATGCTTTCACATCACAAGAAATTAAATATGGTCAATAGACTACTATATGTGCCTTAGTTTTCTATCTTGTACATGATAGATGTTGGTACTAACTCCCAAACTTATCTTTAAGTGATTTTTATTTAAGGGATGACTACGATAAAAGCAGCCAATAAAGAGTTGATAGGGATGAAAGGATTGAAGATATAGATGTATCCAGTATTTTACTGCTTACCAGACATGTAGAGCTTCACATAATAGTATTCTCATTTCATTGCTTACCTTTTTAGTCTACTTTTGTTTCAATTGCATCTAAATTAGTAGATGCTTTTCAAATCCAGAGAGCATGCAAGACAAGATGGTGTATCTTAGAGAAAAGTCCATATTATAACTTATAACCCCCAACTTGCTACTCGGTTTATCTTGTTATTTGATGAGTCATGTATGGTTATCCGTCTTAGAATCATATTGGGCAAAAACATAAAGTTAGTTTTGGAAAAATAATTTCTAAAACAATCGTCACATTAATAGTGTGATCCATCATAATGACGCACACAAGCTTACAAACTTAGTTCCACACAAGCTATGCCAATATGGATAAGCCTAACAACATGTAGAGCTCCACAAACTAAATTTCAAAAAGGGACATAATCTAGATCCATGTTTGCAGTGTAAAGTGAAGAAGATGAGTCATTGGTCATTATCCAACATTCCTTACAACCAGATGATTTCAACAAAAAGCAACTATCATGAAAATCCAAAATCTCACTAGTAAGTAGTTGCACCAAACACAACAAACCAAATGATTAGTTGGATAAGCATTGATGCACTTTTTCAAAGAGCGAGTGCAAAGATGAAAGCAAGCCATGCCATGAAAACTATAAATACACATGCACCACCAAGGACACCTTCCATCAACCAAACTTCACACACCTAGACCACAAGCATCAAAGGCAAGCAAGCAGTAGTAACCACAAATCCAACATGAAGACCTTCCTCATCTTTGTCCTCCTTGCCATGGCGATGAACACCGCCATTGCCGCTAGGCAGCTAAACCCTAGCAACAAAGAGTTACAATCACCTCAACAATCATTTTCCCATCAACAACAACCATTTCCACAACAGCCATATCCACAACAACCATATCCATCATAGCAACCATATCCATCACAACAACCATTTTCCACACCCCAACAACAATTTCTCCAGCAATCACAACAATTATATCCCCAACCCCAACAACCGACCCCCTTACAACCACAACAACCATTCCCCCAGCAACCCCAACAACCACAACAACCTTTTCCACAGCCCCAACAACCATTTTCCTGGCAACCACAACAACCATTTCCCCAGACCCAACAATCGTTCCCTCTGCAACCACAACAGCCATTCCCCCAGCAACCCCAACAACCATTTCCCCAACCCCAACTACCATTCCCCCAGCAACCAGAACAAATAATTCCCCAGCAACCAGAACAAATAATTCCCCACCAACCATTC
>NC_057794.1:4068256-4087393 GCF_018294505.1 Triticum aestivum | reverse complement strand
CAACAACCACAACAACCATTCCCTCAACAACCACAACAACCTTTCCCTCTATAACCACAACAACCATTCCCCCTTCAACCGCAACAACCATTTTCCCAGCAACCCCAACAATCACAACAATCATTTCCCCAGCCCCAACCCCAGCAACCATCCATCCTGCAACCACAACAACCATTTTTGCAGCCCCAACAACAATTATCCCAGCAACTAGAACAAACAATTTCCCAGCAACCCCAACAACCATTCCCCCAGCAACCACACCAACCTCAACAACCATATCCACAACAACAACCATCTGGGAGTAGTCTTACAAGCATCGGTGGCCAATGAAATGAAGACCTGTAATACAAGACGGATGGATTATCGTTGTTTAGTCAATGGGTGTTCAATGTAACGGTGACAAATAAAGTGATGTGCACCATAATGTGTAACCCTGACCTATACTAGTTCAAACATGGGAATAAAAGACAAAGAAAGTTCTTGTCACAAAGACATTACTCATAATTGTTAGATTCATGCCGTATTTAGATTTTCATCCCTAGCTACAATCTCAGTCTTATGCATTATCTACCTATTTATGTAGTGAAGTCATATGAACCTAACATAATTAATGGATGCAAACCTTGGTTTAAATTGAAGGCTACATTGTATTAGCATAATAAAATATTATAATTGGGTATGTACAAAGCAAAGGACACAATTCATTGGAATTTGTAGCAAATAAATTAGTAGCATACCATGCATTTGTCTAGAAGATAAGGGTTGTTGTCATACTCAAGGACACCGTTGCATGTGTACCCTAGATCATTTGTTGAATTCACGCACTTGTTGCTGCTGCCACTGCATGTGTAATTAGCCGTGTTATTATGTTTGGCATCTTCACATGGACTCACATTTCTTATAGCCCATTCAACCACCATAGGTACACTCTAAGGTGTGTGCCATTGAACGTGGTTTTTCTTATGTGTGAAGTGCTAAAGTTGAATTGTGTTGTCTCCATTAGCATTGCATAGCTGCACCAGTTGAACTCCCAGAGTTTACTTGTGTTGACTGACTTGAAGAAATATATATAGTAGTTGCGTGTCTTCCTTGGTACCGTAGTATAGGATCAACCGATATTGGAGTAGCATCCGTCCACTAAGTTTAGCAGACCACGACACGATGCGACACCATAGGCTTGGAAGCCCGTTCCCGTGTCATCGTGTCACTCATGAAGGCAAGGGCATTGCACCTTATGACCGTAAACTTGTTCTGGACGTCAGAGAGCTAGTAGGGAAAACAAGCAGAATGACTGATTTCGCCGCCATTGATGCACTACTAGAAAATAATTTATAGATAGATGCTTAACAGTAGCAAGGGGTATATGGGCCACACTGCTGCTAATTATTAGTAGAGAGGGGTATAGAACCCACGCTACTACTAAGTTGATAGTAGTAGCGAGCGGTATAAACCCCACACTACTACTAAGTGGTCTCCACCGTGCCCCCCGGGACTGGCCATAGTAGTATCGAGGGGTATAAATCCCTCACTACTACTAAGTTGATAGTAGTAGCAAGGGGTATAAATCCCTCACTAGTACTAAGTTGATAGTAGTACCGAGGGGTATAAATCCCTCGCTACTACTAAGTGGTCTCTATCGTACCCCCGGGATAGGCCATAGTAGTAGTGTGGGGTATAAACCTGGCGCCACTACTATTGACCCACCAACACATGTGTACACATAGCGCGCGGAGGCCCAAACCGAAACCTACACTCTCTTAATTCCCCTTCTCCCTCCCACCCGCAATGCTCTTCCTGAAGGAAATATGCCCTAGAGGCAATAATAAAGTTGTTATTTATATTTCCTTATATCATGATAAATCTTTATTATTCATGCTAAAATTGTATTAACCGGAAACTTAGTACATGTGTGAATACATAGACAAACAGAGTGTCCCTAGTATGCCTCTACTAGACTAGCTCGTTAATCAAAGATGGTTAAGTTTCCTAACCATAGACATGTGTTGTAATTTGATGAACGGGATCACATCATTAGAGAATGATGTGATGGACAAGACCCATCCGTTATCTTAGCACAATGATCGTTTAATTTTATTGCTATTGCTTTCTTCATGACTTATACATGTTCCTATGACTATGAGATTATGCAATTCCCGAATACCGGAGGAACACTTAGTGTGCTATCAAACATCACAACGTAACTGGGTGATTATAAAGATGCTCTACAGGTGTCTCCGATGGTGTTTCTTGAGTTGGCATAGATCGAGATTAGGATTTGTCACTCCGTGTATCAGAGAGGTATATATGGGCCCTCTCGGTAATGCACATCACTATAAGCCTTGCAAGCAATGTGACTAATGAGTTAGTTACCAGATGATGCATTATGGAACAAGTAAAGAGACTTGCCGGTAACGAGATAGAACTAGGTATGAGGATACCGACGAGCGAATCTCGGGCAAATAACATACATATGACAAAGGGAACAACGTATGTTGTTATGCGGTTTGACCGATAAAGATCTTCGTAGATATGTAGGAGCCAATATGAGCATCTAGGTTCCGCTATTGGTTATTGACCGGAGATGTGTCTCGGTCATGTCTACATAGTTCTCAAACCCGTAGGGTCCACACACTTAACGTTCGATGCCAATTTGTATTATGAGTTATGTGATTTGATGACTGAAGTTTGTTCGGAGTCCCAGATGAGATCACGAAAATGGTTGAGAGGTAAAGATTCATATATTGTAAGGTTGCATTTGAACATCGGAATGATTCCGAGTGATTCGGGAATTTTTTCGGAGTACCGGGAGGTTACGGGAACCCCCTGGGGGAAATCATGGGCCTTATGGGCCATGGGAGAGAAGAGGGGACAACCCACAAGGGGGAGGCGTGCGCGTCCCCCCCAAGTGGAGTCCGAATAGGAAGGGGAGGGGGCGTGCCCCCCTTTCCCTCTTCCCCTCCTCTCCTTCCCCCCTTTCCCCCTCCGTAAAAGGAAAGGAGAGGGGAATCCTACTAGGACAAGGGAGTCCTAGTAGGACTCCCCACATGTGGCGCCCCCCCTTGGGCCGGCCTCCTCCCTCCATTTATATACGTGGGAGGGGGCACCCCAAAGACACAAGTTTCTCTTAGCCGTGTGCGGTGCCCCCCTCCACAGTTACACACCTCGGTCATATCGTCGTAGTGCTTAGGCGAAGCCCTGCGCCGGTAACTTCATCATCACCGTCGCCACGCCATCGCGATGACGGAACTATCCCTCGGCCTCAACTAGATCAAGAGCTCGAGGGATGTCATCGAGCTGAACGTGTGCTGAATGCGGAGGTGCCGTACGTTAGGTGTTTGGATTGGTTGGATCGCAAAGACGTTCGACTACATCAACCGTGTTACTAAATGCTTCCGCTTTCGGTCTACGAGGGTACGTGGACACACTCTCCCCGCTCATTGCTATGCTTCTCCTAGATATATCTTGCGTGATTGTAGGATTTTTTTTTGAAATAATACGTTTCCCAACAGTGACATCCGGGCCAGGTCTATGCGTAGATGTTATATGCATGAGTAGAACACAATGAGTTGTGGACGATAATAGTCATACTTCTTACCAGCAACGTCTTACTTTGATTTGGCGGTATTGTTGGATGAAGTGGCTCAGACCGACATTACATGACCGCGTTCATGAGACTGGTTCTACCGAGGTGCTTCACACACGGGTGGCTAGTGGGTGTCTATTTCTCCAACTTTAGTTGAATCGAGTTTGACTACGCCCGATCCTTGTTGAAGGTTAAAACAACACACTTGACGAAAAATTGTTGTGGTTTTGAGGCGTAGATAAGAACGGTTCTTGCTAGAAGCCCGTAGCAGCCACGTAAAACTTGCAACAACAAAGTAGAGGACATCACACTTGTTTTTGCTTTACTTTATCACTAAGCGGTAGCGGTAGTCGTAGAAGCAATAGTTGGCGAGATGACAACGATGCTACGATGGAGATCAAGGTGTCAAGCCGGTGATGATGGTGATCATAACGGTTCTTTGGAGATGGAGATCAAAGGCACAAGATGATGATGGCCATATCATATCACTTATTTTGATTGCATGTGATGTTTATCCTTTATGCATCTTATTTTGCTTAGTACGGCGGTAGCATTATAAGATGATCTCTCACTAAATTTCAAGGTACAAGTGTTCTCTCTGAGTATGCACCATTGCTATAGTTCATCGTGCCGAGACACCACGTGATAACCGGGTGTGATAAGCTCTACGTTCACATACAACGGGTGCAAGCCAGTTTTGCACACGCAGAATACTCGGGTTAAACTTGACGAGCCTAGCATATGCAGATATGGCCTCGGAACACTGAGACCGAAAGGTCGAGCGTGAATCATATAGTAGATATGATCAACATAGTGATGTTCACCATTGAAACTACTCCATCTCACGTGATGATCAGACATGGTTTAGTTGATATGGATCACGTGATCATTTGGATGACTAGAGGGATGTCTATCTAAGTGGGAGTTCTTAAGTAATATGATTAATTGAACTTTAATTTATCATGAACTTAGCACCTAATAGTATTTTGCATGTCTATGTTATTGTAGATCAATGGCCCCTGCTACTGTTCCTTTGAATTTTAATGCGTTCGTAGAGAAAGCTAAGTTGAAAGATGATGGTAGCAACTACACGGACTGGGTCCATAACTTGAGAATTATCCTCATTGCTACACAGAAGAATTACGTCCTAGAAGCACCGCTAGGTGCAAGACCCGCTGCAGGAGCAATGATAACCCACAAGTATAGGGGATCGCAACAGTTTTCGAGGGTAGAGTATTGAACCCAAATTTATTGATTCGACACAAGGGGAGCCAAAGAATACTCTCAAGTATTAGCAGCTGAGTTGTCAATTCAACCACACCAGGAAACTTAATATCTCCAGCAAAGTGTTTAGTAGCAAAGTAATATGATAGTAGTGGTAACGGTAGCAAAAGGTAACGATAGCAAAAGTAATGTTTTTGTTGTTTTATAGTGATGATAGCAATAGCAACGGAAAAGTAAATAAGCAAAGAACAATATATGGAAAGCTCGTAGGCAATGGATTGGTGATAGAGAATTATGTCGGATGCGGTTCATCATGTAACAGTCATAATCTAGGGTGACACAGAAATAGCTCCAATTCATCAATGTAATGTAGGCATGTATTCCGAATATAGTCATACGTGCTTATGGAAAAGAACTTGCATGACATCTTTTGTCCTACCCTCCCGTGGCAGCAGGGTCCTAGCGGAAACTAAGGGATATTAAGGCCTCCTTTTAATAGAGTACCAGACCAAAGCATTAACACATAGTGAATACATGAACTCCTCAAACTACGATCATCACCAGGAGTGGTCCCGATTATTGTCACTTCGGGGTTGCCGGATCATAACACATAGTAGGTGACTATAGACTTGCAAGATAGGATCAAGAACACTCATATATTGATGAAAACATAATAGGTTCAGATCTGAAATCATGGCACTCGGGCCCTAGTGACAAGCATTAAGCATAGCAAAGTCATAGCAACATCAATCTCAGAACATAGTGGATACTAGGGATCAAACCCTAACAAAACTAACTTGATTACATGATAAATCTCATCCAACCCATCACCGTCCAGCAAGCCTACGATGGAATTACTCACGCACGGCGGTGAGCATCATGAAATTGGTGATGGAGGAAGGTTGATGATGACGATGGCGACGGATTCCCCTCTCCGGAGCCCCGAACAGACTCCAGATCAGCCCTCCCGAGAGAGTTTAGGGCTTGGCGGCGGCTCCATATCGTAAAACATGATGAATCTTTCTCTCTGGTTTTTTTCTCCCCGAAAGTGAATATATGGAGTCAGGGTTGAGGTCGGTGGAGCGTCAGGGGGTCCACGAGGCAGGGGGGTGCGCCCAGGTGATACTTAGTTATTTCTATTGCTGTTTATTTTACTTTGCATCTTTATTTCTCTTTATCATAAAAATACCAAAAATATTATCTTATCCTATCTATCACATCTCACTCTCGTAAGTGACCGTGAAGGGATTGACAACCCCTTTATTGCATTGGTTGCGAGGTTCTTATTTGTTTGTGTAGGTGCGCGGGACTCGAGCGTGATCTCCTACTTGATTGATACCTTGGTTCTCAAAAACTGAGGGAAATACTTACACTACTTTACTGCATCACCCTTTCCTCTTCAAGGGAAAACCAACGCAGTGCTCAAGAGGTAGCACCAGGGGGGTAGGGCACGCTCTCCACCCTCGTGGACAGGTGGAGGCCCCCCTGACGTGGATCTTCCTTCCAATATTTTTTATATATTTCAAAATAATTCTCCTTTGATTTTTAGGTCATTCCGAGAACTTTTATTTCTGCACAAAAATAACACCATGGCAATTCTGCTGAAAACAACGTCAGTCCGGGTTAGTTCCATTCAAATCATGCAAGTTAGAGTCCAAAACAAGGGCAAAAGTGTTTGGAAAAGTAGATACGACGGAGACGTATCAACTCCCTCAAGCTTAAACCTTTGCTTGTCCTCAAGCAATTCAGTTGATAAACTGAAAGTGATAAAGAAAAACTTTTACAAACTCTGTTTGCTCTTGTTGTTGTAAATATGTAGAGCCAGCATTCAAGTTTTCAGCAAAGATTATGAACTAACCATATTCCAATAACATTTATGTATCATGTTTACTCATATCAATGGCATAATCAACTAGCGAGCAATAACAATAAATCTCGGATGACAACACTTTCTCAAAACAATCATGATATGATATAACAAGATGGTATCTCGCTAGCCCTTTCTGAGACCGCAAAACATAAATGTAGAGCACCTTTAAAGATCAAGGACTGACTAGACATTGTAATTCATGGTAAAAGAGATCCAGTCAAGTCATATTCAATGTAAAATAATAGTAATGAATGCAAATGACAACGGTGCTCTCCAACTGGTGCATTTTAATAAGAGGATGATGACTCAACATAAAAGTAAATAGATAGGCCCTTCGCAGAGGGAAGCAGGGATTTGTAGAGGTGCCAGAGCTCGATTTTGAAATAGAGGTAAATAATATTTTGAGCGGTATACTTTCATTGTCAACATAACAACCAAGAGATGGTGATATCTTCCATGCTACACACATTATAGGCGGTTCCCAAACAGAATGGAAAATTTTATACCCCCCCTCCACCAACAAGCATCAATCCATGGCTTGCTCGAAACAACGAGTGCCTCCAACTAACAAGAGTCCCAGGGGCAATTTTGTTTGCAATTATTTTGATTTGATTTGCATAAAGCATGGGACTAGGCATCCGGGTGACCAGCCATTTTCTCGCGAGTGAGGAGCGGAGTCCACTCCTCTTGAGAATAACCCGCCTAACATGAAAGATACAGACAAACCTAGTTGATACATGAGCTATTCGAGCATACAAAACATGATATTTATTTGAAGGTTTAGAGTTTGGCACATACAAATTTACTTGCAACGGCAGGTAGATACCGTAAATAGGTAGGTATGGTGGACTCATATGGAATAACTTTGGGGTTTATGGGATTGGATGCACAAGTAGTATTCCCGCTTAGTATAGGTGAAGGCTAGCAAAAGACTGGGAAGCGACCAGCTAGAGAGCGACAACAGTCATAAACATGCATTAAAATTAATCAGCACCGAATGCAAGCATGAGTAGGATATAATTCACCATGAACATAAATATCGTAGAGGCTATGTTGATTTTGTTTCAACTACATGCGTGAATATGTGCCAAGTCAAGCCACTCGAATCGTTCAGAGGAGGATACCACCCTATCATACCACATCACAACCATTTTAATAGCATGTTGGCACGCAAGGTAAACCATTATAAGCTCCTAGCTAATCAAGCATGGCACAAGAAACTATGATCTCTAGTTGTCATTGCAAACATGTTTATTCATAATAGGCTGAATCAGGAACGATGAACTAATCATATTTACAAAAACAAGACAGGTTGAGTTCATACCAGCTTTTCTCATCTCAGTCAGTCCATCATATATCGTCATAATTGCCTTTCACTTGCACGACCGAATGATGTGGATAATAATAATAGTGCACGTGCATTGGACTAAGCTGGAATCTGCAAGCATTCAATAAACAGGAGAAGTCGAGGCAATATGGGCTCTTTTGTCAGATCAACAAAAATACATATAAGAGCCACTTCAACAATTTAATCATGGTCTTCTCCTATCGACCCCCAAAGAAAAGAAAAGAAATAAAACTATTTACACGGGAAAGCTCCCAACAAGCAAAAGAAGAACATGAAATCTTTTTTTTGGGTTTTCTTTTTAATTACTACTACGAGCATGGAAATTAAAACTAGCTAAAAGCTACAACTAATGTTTTTGGTTTTTCTTAAGGTTTATTAAACACACAAGAAGAAAGCTTAAAAAGGAAATGAACTAGTATGGATGATACAATGAAAAAGTATGAGCACCGACATCTAGCAATGAGTGTGCGAACATGAATGTAATGTCGGCGGGAAATACGTACTCCCCCAAGTTTAGGCTTTTGACCTAAGTTGGTCTATGGCCACGGCTGGCCTGGCGGATATCCATAGTAATAGTTGGGGTCGTACTGCGAAGAAGACTCTGATTGCCACTGGTGGCAATCATTTCTGGATCCCAATGGTAATTAGACTGTCATGGAGAATCAACTTGTGGTTCCGACTCTGGCTCTATGGCTGATGTAGGGTTTCGGTAGGCGTGAATAGCCTCTAATGGAACGAGGTACTTGCCTGCAGATAAATCAAACAAGGAAGGAGCAGGCAGGGTAATAGTCTCAGGATGATGTTTATCAAAGAACAATTTGTATTTAAGCTCCCCTTCCTTATTCTTAACAATAAAATCATGTGCCACCATACTATTATAATCTAAATAAACAGGGGGTAGCAATTTTTCTTCCTTCTCATAATGCCTAATAGCTATGTTAAAATGCGCAGCTAGGTGTGAAGCATAGATGCCTCCAAAGATGGGGCCCTTTGTACAGTTCAGACTTAACCATTTAGGAATAATACCGCCCATACTAATAGAGTTATCACAGAATAAACCGTGGAACAAAATAATAATATCAGGAACACTAAGGTTTCCACAGTTTCCGCAACCAATTAAGCAACGACTAGCAAATATTGCAAATTAGCGTAAAACATGAAAATGTATGCTAGTGATTCGTGCATCGAAAACCTTCCTCGTTTCCCCTACAGTGATGGTATCTATAAACCCATCCACATCACCACGGTGTGGTTCCTCTATTATGCCCTCGAAAGGGATCAAACAAACCCGACAGAAATAAATATAAAAACAAAAATGAAAAAATGAAAAAAAATGGAGAAGAAACATTGAAAACCTTGACTCGTGTGGACTTAAACAATCTAGCTTTACTACTCTGTCATGAATGTAAGGCAAAGCCTAGTGGTTAGGTGCACTGCGCGTAAACCAGATGCGAGATATAACACTCGCGGATATATAGATTCTCCCAACAAAAGAAGACTCTGTCGCTAAGGTTGGACCCTCCAGTTGAGTGTTTGGACTCCGGTATGACATGAAAGCATGGCGAGTCTCGCTAGCCCGTGTGCTCATTGGCACAACATATTTTATATATCACTAGCACATATGCCCGTGCGTTAGAACTAGAAAGATATTTTTAACGAGAAGTATCAGGAGAGATAATTGATGTGTCCATCAAAAGGTCTCCCCGGCGATGTTCTTGAGATCATGTTTGGCCCACGAGTTCTTGATATTGATGGGGTTGCTGGAGTGGTGGCCACCACCCAACTTGCGCTTTTTTTTCTCCGAGTCTGCCTCCGTGTCTAGGTTGCGGTTGCCTCCTCATTTTGTGCAGCACGGCGACCTTCGTGGCATAGTTGCTTCGACTACTCTCTCCTATGATGGTGTAACCGGTTGAAGTACTAATTGCAGGAAATCCCGTTTCTTTGGTATAATAAGCACGTAACCAGGTAGTCCCTACTTTACCAGGGTTTATTCTCTTTAATTATTTCGACGCTCACTTGCCAACATTTTTTTAATCAGAGTCAAACCAGCATATCCTCTTTTATTGGCATGTGCCCACATTTTTTTAATTATAGTCAAGCAACATATTCTCTTTTATCGTCAAATAGCACGTCGGATGCACGGCAGTTCGAGTCTGGCAAGGCCGCTGGCAGGTACCAAAATGACTTGTATTTGTAAGGCGTGAATAAAAATCCAAAACAACCACTGAGTTGAAGGATCAAACTCATGACCTCAAAAACTCGACCACGTGCTGCTAGCCACTCGAACAAACAGCTCATGCTAACAAATGGCGAGGGCGAAATTTTAAGAATATACTGTAGCATAATATACATTTTTTTTTCTGTTTTTCTTGATTTTTTTCAAAAAATAAAGTAATAATTACGATATTTTGAATATTCTTTAAGATGTGACAATTTTTTTGAAATTTATGTTTTTTGAAAACATGAACCTATTATAAGAAAGCAAACATGTTTTGAATACGTGATTTTTTTTGGAAATGAAAACGTGTTTTGGACATTGAAAAGAATTTTGAAAAACATGTTTTTAAACACAAACATTACTTTGAATTAACATTTCAATAAAATCTAAATATTTAATTTTTTAATGCAATATATTTTGAAAATATCAAACAATTTTGGAAAGCATAAAAAAATTAATATGCGAACTTTATTCTATAGTTTTGAATAAATTTTGGAAGAAGAAGAAGAAAAAATTATAGTTTAAAAACAATTCAAAATGGGGAGAAATAATTATGAAGATTTTACGAAAATTTAATCCAAAACTAAAATTCTGAAATATTGAAAAATTTAATTTATGGAAAAGGAGAAAAGAAAAATTAACTTGAAAGGGAAAAAAGAAAAAGTAAAGAGATAAGAAAAGGAGAAAGGAAAATAAAAAAAGAAACAAACTAGAGAGAAAACAAATATGGGCCGACCAAATATTTGGCGCCCTATGCGAAACTTTGTCTATTTGCCGCCCCAAGCGTTAAATAATTATTCTCAGCTGCTTCGGCCGGAAATAAATGGGCCAGCTTCGCTGGGCCACAGCGCGCGCGGCCCATGTACGAAAATTTTGACAAAACTGTTTTTCCTTTTTCTAGCAGATGGACTCAAAAAAATTTAGTACCACCGTGGATAAAACTAGCACATATGCTTGTGCTTCGCAATGGGAGAAAAATTAGTATGCATTGGAAGTTAGTGAGAATTATTTGTGCAAGCAAAACCCTGTGCGCACGTAAAAAGGGAACATTTAGCTTCTTTGTTTCGCTGGGTGTGAAGTACTCAATTCGCTATTTTTCCATTCATTGATTGAGGGCATTTAAGAGTTTTGCTACGTCATCGTCCACCAGAGAAGGCCCATGAATTATTCAATCTATGGTTCCTTCAATCGAGGAGATTTTAAGGTATGAAGTTTCTCAATATTGTAGGCAACATGAACCATTTTTTAAATCCTGAACAGTTTTTTGAAAATTAGGTACACTTTCAGAAAAACATGAACAAAATATGAAATAGGAACATCTTTTAGAATTTACAAACATTTTTGAAAACACGAACTTTTAAAATAAAAACATGAACATTATTTGAATTTGTCAACATTTTTTTAGAACGGGAACATGTATTGAAAATCCTTACTTTTTAAAATGTGTATTTTTTAAGAATAATTTGAGTTGTGAAAATTTCACTAAAACATGATTTTTTTTCGAATTTGGAAGACTTTTTAAATTTCCATTTTCTTTTTAGAAATCTCTAACAATTTTAAAAAACAATAAAATTTTCGGAAAAAGGGAAAAAATTCAAGTTCTGAAAAAAATTTAAATAGCAAAAAAATTGGAGTTATGAACATTTTCCATTTTTTTAAAATTCTCTATGTTTTTTGAGAATTTTGAATTTATAAAATAAATTCTATAAGAAATGTAAACTTGGAAGTGAAAAAAGAAATCGGGGAAGGAGAATAAAAATAGAAATAAAACACAGAAACAAAGAAAAATTGGCTAGCCCATTATTTGTTTTCCAGTTTGAAGTGCCGACTATTTCTTGCCCTGTGTGTTAAATAGATTTTTTAGAGCTGCATGGGCAGAAAAATAAGTGGGCTGACTTCACTGGCCATAGCGCGCAACCCACGTAAGAAATTCCGGAAAAGCCTTTCTTTTAGCAGATGAACGCATAAGAATTTAGGACCACCTCGGATAGGAAACATAATTGTTTTCGACAGTGAATGAATGAAAAAATTGGGGAAACGCACCTTGCTTTATTAGTATGGGTATAGAAAAAAGTATAGATATAGACTTATAGCGAGCAATATTAGATCGGGAAAATTATATTTGCCGCTCTCTACAACAAAATGTTGTACAAGGGTGTGTGACTGGGCCATGCTGAACTTGATCATACCCCGGGCCAGGTTGTCAAAGCCCGAAGCAAAAATCCCAAGCATGAGCCTGGCTTGGCCCGTCCAGAAACACATGAACAACGACATTTTTCAATTTAAATAATTATTTGAGATACTAAAACAATATAATATACCTATATTTTGAATAAAGTATACATTTCTTACCATTTCTGCCTTTTTGGGCTGGGCTTTGGGCCAAAAAATGGAGCTCGGGCCTGGCCCAGATGTAGGGTTTTTGGTCTAGGGTGTCTAGGTCCGGCTGTCCATGCACGCTACGCATAGTAGAAGGCAAGGCATTTTTTAGGATCGAACTTGCTAGTGTTTTTTTGTTATGGTTTGTTTTTAAAATTCATCAAAGTTGTAAAATTCGTAGATATTTATCAAAATTTTGAAAATTCTTTTAAAATTCATGATTTTATTTTAAAATTTTGTGAATGGCAATTTTCATATTTATGATTTTGTTTAAAAATCACGGTTTTTTAAAATCATGATGTTTTTAATATTGGTGAACATTTTAAAAATTTATGAATATTTATCAAATCCTTGGCTTAGGAACGACAAAAACCGAAAATTTGTTTTAGAAGTGAATAAGAGGAAATTGTTCCGAACTACTTCCCGTCACTCATCTTGCCTACTAGATCTCAGATTAAGTGGCTGATTAGTGGGGACAAGACCACATGCTTCTTTCACTTAAGGGCTTCGATGAGAAGGCGGAATAATTTGACCAAATCATTGTAGCAACCTAATGTGATGTTATCAGTGTTCTTAAGGAATTGGAAGAGATCACAACATAGTTTTACTCGGAGCTTTTCACTTCTGAGACTGTTTCTAATATGCATGATTTCCTGACTTGGTTCCAGTAAAGGTCAGTGATGCGATGAATGCCTTCCTTGACGCTAAGTATTCTACAACAAGGTTTAAATTGTATTGTTTCAAATGTTCCGCATGAAGGCCTTGGGCCCGGACGGATTCTTTGAACATTTCTTTGAGAAACATTGGGATATTTGCGGCGAGGAGGTAACAATGGTTGTCCTTTGTATTGTGGCGAGGATAGTGATGAGGTACAAAATGGTACTTTCCTAAGCCAGTTCTGTCGTATTAGCCTATGCAACTTTACAAATAACACCCAAAGTTCTGGCTAACCGGCTAAAAGGGGCCCTTCCGGAGATAATATTGAGTGAAGAGTCGGCTTCTGTTCCGGGTCGCCTTATCACTGACAATATAATCGTGGCCTACGAGTGCTTACATTTCATGAAAAGGAATAAGTCATTGTAACATCACCATTGTACTCTAAAATTGGATATGATGAAGGCTTATAATCTAGTTGAATGGGCGTATTTGGAGGTGATAAATCTCAACTTTGGATTCTCTGTTAAATGGGCCTCCATAGAAATGAGCATGGTAGCTTCTGTATCTTATTCAATTTTATTCAAGAGCAAGAAACTTGATGAGCTCAAACCTACCCGTGGTATACGGCAGCAAGATCCAATTCACCTTGATTTTCCTGTTAGCAGTACATGGCCTTTCGGGCCTCCTCAAATCTAGAGACTAGTCATCCCAGTTTACTGGAATCCAAGTAGCTCCTTTGGTGGCATCAGTTAACCACTTGTTATTTGCAGATGACAGCCTGCTGTTTTTCAAGGCAAATGGTTCAGGGGCGACAGATGTGTCAAACCTATTGCCAAGTTTCAGGTCAAAGAATAAATAATAGCAAGTCTTCAGTGTTTCTCAGCAAGGGTTGTGTAGAGAATGTTAGATATGAGGTCAAAGGTGTTCTCAGTGTCCAACAGAAACACTAAATGAGAAATATTTGGGCTTGCCTTATGATATTGGTAATTCTAATCTACTGCTTTTAAGTATCTCAAAGACATACTATGGGCCAAAGTGAATGGATGGATTGAAAAAATGATATATCCTACGGGAAAGGAGGTTCTCATTAAGTTAGTGGCTCAAGCAGTTCTAGTTTACTCTATGTATTGCTTCAAATTACCACGGGGATTATGCGAGCATCTTAAGCTGAGCGAGTACATAAGAAGCAATCCACTTTTTTTCATCGGTTCCAGGGGAAGACCAAAGATCTTGCGCGGCAGGTCCGCCAGAAAAACTCAAAAGAGAAAGAAGTCTCGTTAATCTCTTCATGCTCGTTCCAAGTTCTAAGTACCTTTTGGCCAAAGAAAAACCCGCTTCCTGACACGATTGCCTCTTTATCTTTATATAGATAGATTCTATGGGGTTATTACTTAGTAAGTCTCATCTATATAAAAATTTTGGGCCACTGACTTACGCCTCACCTTCGCCTCCTTCCTCCTCCTTCTCCGATGCTGGAAGGAGAGGAAGATCCAACAGAGCGCCACCAATGGCGATGAACAGATCTGCTACGCAACCACTTGCACTTCCTCGCTGAGACATGGCCTTGTGAGGACATGAGGTCCCAGGAAAAGAAGCAACAGGTCACCGGGCATCGTCTAGGGTTTCGGGCATCAGCTCCAACTCCGGCGGCCACCGGTCAGTTGCTCCTCCTACTCCTCTCAATATCTCTCTTCCTCTTCTAATCGTTTTCTCTTATTTTGTAGCAGTAGCATAGGAGAGGTGTGGGGACGATTTGGGTGAGGAAGTACCATCACCATGGACGACGTCATCCCCTCCAGGACCAACATCAGCCATGGACGGAGAGGACGATGACGCCCAGCAGCAGCAACCATGGATGGAATTTATTTTTTTAATTCCTAATTAGTTAGTAGTAGCGTGGGGTCAGACCCGGGCTACAGATAACTAGTAGTAGTGCGGGTGACACTCGCGCTACTATACTAACAGACGTGGTAGTAGCGCAGGGTGTCACCCACGCTACTACTACCAATTAGCTGTAGCACCCTAGTAGTAGCGTGGGCACCCGCGCTACTAGTAGTCCTTTACCTCGCGTTGCTACTAGGCTTTCTCCTAGTACTGATGGAATTTGCTAAATTCCTCCATGCTTGTGGTGGAGTTGTTGTAGCACTACCCCATATGATATTATTCAACACTAGGACCATGTTGTTCATCAAGAAGATGCTGAGCACCTCCGAGGTGTAATTAAAAGGCTCCCTAATGCAATCTTGTCCTTGCAGCTATTGTCAAAGTCTACTCTGAATGATCAACCCGAATCACTACCGAACGAGTACGGTATCTCAACATCGTCACACCACCTTCGGCACTCTGAATTCGGAACGGCAGTTCCAAAGGCGTATTGTGCCGCAAGTAGTGCAAGACCAAGGCAAGACGCAATGAAGCTTTAGGTCAAGAATAAATAAATAGGAAGCCTTCAGTGTTTCTCAGCAAGGATTGCAGAGAGAATGTCAAAAATGAGGTCAAAGGTGGTCTCAGTGTCCAAGTAGAAACACTAAATGTGAAATATTTGGGCTTGCCTTCTAATATTGTCAATTCTATGTCTAGTGCTTTTAAGTATCTCAAAGACAAACTATGGGCCAAAGTGAGTGGATGTATTAAAAACAATCTCTGCCGCGGGAAAGGAGGTTCTTATTAAGTCAGTGGCTCAAGCGGTTCAAGTTTACTTTGTCTTGCTTCAAATCACCATGGTGTTTATGCGAACATCTTAACAAGCTCATATGTATCAAAAGTTTAAATGCATACAAAAGTAAATGGTTTAGCTCGTGATCTAATTTATTTAGGTTTTACCATTTATTAATCCGGTGTCGAAGTTACATGTATTAGTTTCTTAGGCAAAAACAACCCCTCGTCATAAGACGAAGCGATTGTTCATCGACCTTGCATCTCAGGGACCAGATAAATTGCCCATGTAGTCTAATCCGAACTCGTTAGAAGAATTCAAGATATTACATTGTTCGACATCAGTAGAAGAATTCAAGATGATTAATGTGTAGAGTTGGAGCACATTATTGGTACTAACAAAGTGCTTTGTGTGATGCTACGGGAAAACCAAAGTGCACAGACAGATAGTGGGTGATAAAAGGAGATGTTCCCTATGCAGTTAGTTGTAAATCCTGCTCTTAACATGTCTGTGATTGAACTAACCGAGTTGAATCCTGAAGTGGTATCTACTTTTGACAAAAAACATTCTGTGATATCGCTAGTTACTTTTAGCTGACTGCTAAGTTTATATTAGGCATGAAGAAAAGGAAGGTTGTCACTTTGTTCCATGATAATCCCGTCCACCAATCCTCGAAACTAGTTAGGCTAAAACAATGAGTTTTTCTAAAAATCATCACCTAATGTTCTTGACCGGGGAAGTGATCTCCCTAGGACACCAAAAGCGTGACCTATAACCCAAGAAACATGCATTGAATGGGAAAACACATTGATTTTGACGACCTTCCTGCAGCCCAGGACCCAAAAATAGTAAGTTATAACCCGCAAAACATCCCTTTTTAGGATTTTTTCCCACTTCAAAATACAAACATTACTTTTTGTCTACAAAAATACGAGCTCACAGGAGCACAGCTTCCAAGTCGCCTCTCTATGCTTCATGATTGTATGTAGTTTTAGACTCCAACATTGTTTAGCTCCTCATTTAACTGTTGGTGCCCGACTAGAATGGAAGACTACCCAATGGATTTTTTGTTGCATTGGTTGTAGAACCCGAAGATGTACAAAGAAAAGCCCAATGCATTTTTGGTTGAATTGGTTGTATAGAACAAAGAATGACCAATGCATTTTTAGTTCCATGGGTTGTACAGAATGAAGACGTACAAACAAAAGCAACCTAGTAGTGCTTGTTATTACAAAATTTTGAACTACAAGACTATAGTCTGAACTACTTTTGGTGATAGATGCTACGGGCGGAGAAACCCGTTGATTATCCCTGGCTTGCAGCTGATTTTGGTAGGTGGAGTGTCGGATTCAGTGACATGAAGAGAGATTTGAGCAGGGAGGCGACAAATATTTGTTCCCGCACACAACCAGTTTGATGAAATTCCCAAAGTACGACGCAACGACGTCTTCTTGTCCTCGTTCCATGCCGACACACATCAACATGGACATGTCACCATCTAAAAGGTTATCCATGAAGGCATAATCGAATCCTGAATGTACTTAACGTTCTTTCATTCACCTTTAGATTTTTTTCCTTCTTTACAATAGGTCATTTTGTGTAGTTTCACAATTTCCTTATAGGTGAAGGTTTTGCACTTATTTGCTTAGGTTACTTTGTTAGCATGTTCTTAACTTGCACAAGACAAAAGTTGGAATGCTAATGTTGTTCTTAACTTGAACTGTCAATTATCCTGTAGCATTTAATAGCATATTAGTCCAATGCTCTAATCTTTATACTGCATATTCTTTCCCTACTGGTATGAAGGACAACTTTATATTTAACCAACTTATACTCCACATGCTTTCACATCACAAGAAATTAAATATGGTCAATAGACTACTATATGTGCCTTAGTTTTCTATCTTGTACATGATATATGTTGGTACTAACTCCCAAACTTATATTTAAGTGATTTTTATTTAAGGGATGACTACGATAAAAGCAGCCAATAAAGAGTTGATAGGGATGAAAGGATTGAAGATATAGATGTATCCAGTATCTCACTGCTTACCAGACATGTAGAGCTTCACATAATAGTATTCTCATTTCATTGCTTACCTTTTTAGTCTACTTTTGTTTCAATTGCATCTAAATTAGTAGATGCTTTTCAAATCCACAGAGCATGCAAGACAAGATGGTGTATCTTAGAGAAAAGTCCATATTATAACTTATAACCCCCAACTTGCTACTCGGTTTATCTTGTTATTTGATGAGTCATGTCTGGTTATCCGTCTTAGAATCATATTGGGCAAAAAACATAAAGTTAGTTTTGGAAAGATAATTTGTAAAACAATCATCACATTAATAGTGTGATCCATCATAATGGCGCACACAAGCTTACAAACTTAGCTCCACTCAAGCTATGCCAATATGGATAAGCCTAACAACATGTAGAGCTCCACAAACTAAATTTCAAAAAGGGACATAATCTAGATCAATGTTTGCAGTGTAAAGTGAAGAAGATGAGTCATTGGTCATTATCCAACATTCCTTACAACCAGATGATTTCAACAAAAAACAACTATCATGAAAATCCAAAATCTCACTAGTAAGTAGTTGCACCAAACACAACAAACCAAATGATTAGTTGGATAAGCATTGATGCACTTTTTCAAAGAGCGAGTGCAAAGATGAAAGCAAGCCATGCCATGAAAACTATAAATACACATGCACCACCAAGGACACCTTCCATCAACAAAACTTCACACACCTAGACCACAAGCATCAAAGGCAAGCAAGCAGTAGTAACCACAAATCCAACATGAAGACCTTCCTCATCTTTGTCCTCCTTGCCATGGCGATGAACACCGCCATTGCCGCTAGGCAACTAAACCCTAACAACAAAGAGTTACAATCACCTCAACAATCATTTTCCCATCAACAAAAACTATTTCCACAACAGCCATATCCACAACAACCATATCCATCACAGCAACCATATCCATCACAACAACCATTTTCCACACCCCAACAACAATTTCCCCAGCAATCACAACAATTATTTCCCCAACCCCAACAACCGACCCCCTTACAACCACAACAACCATTCCCCCAGCAACCCCAACAACCACAACAACCTTTTCCACAGCCCCAACAACCATTTTCCTGGCAACCACAACAACCATTTCCCCAGACCCAACAATCGTTCCCTCTGCAACCA